>NC_051154.1:247200448-247400447 GCF_013339745.2 Dermacentor silvarum
GATGATAGTTGTAGTGGTGCGATGAATAGTATTGCACGCACTCAGAAGCTCTTGGACGGCTTGCCAAAGAAACACACGCCCTCGGTCGCTCAGCAGCTCGCGTGGCGCGCCGTGGCGAAGAACGAAGCTGCGCAAGATGAACAAGGCAACATCACGAGCTGAAGCTGTTGGAAGAGCAGCGGTTTCGGCATAACGAGTGAGATGGCCGACGGCCACAATAATCCACCGATTGCCCACAGGGGTGGAAGGAAGGGGCCCGTACAGGTCCATGCCGATTCTATCAACGGGAGAGCGGGGCAGGGCAAAGGTTGTAATGGGCCAGGCGTGTGACAAGTTGTCTTCCGGCGTTGACACTCAATGCAGGAGCGAATGTGCTTGCGCATGTATGTGTACATTTCGCCGTAGTAAAGCGCTGGCGAAGTCTATCATAGGTTTTCAAAACGCCAGCGTGTGCGCGTTTTGTGGGTCGGCGTGGAAATGCGTGCATAGTTCAGAGCGTAAATGGCGAGGTATGACAAGAAGAAGCCTTTCGACCATCTGGCTGATAGTTGCGGCGGTACAACATTGCGTCCCGGAGCGCATAATGAGCGACTGGCGACGAAGGGCACGAGAGAGCCGTGGGGCAGGTGTCGTCGAAGGCGCAGCTAGAACGTCGATCCGAGACGATCCAGGGATCCTTGCGCTGTTCGGCAGGCATGTCAGTGATATTGATGCTGGCGAAGGAAGTTGCGGAAAGGGAAACAGGCGCAACGTCAGAAGACACCGGTGAGCGGGAAAGTGCGTCGGCGTCGGCATGCTTGCGTCCGGAGCGGTAAAGAACGCGTATATCAAATTCTTGTAAACGTAGCGCCCAGCGTCCAAGTCGACCCGACGGATCCTTCAATGAAGCAACCAGTAGAGCGAATGGTGATCGGTGACGACATCAAACGAATGGCCGTACAAGTAAGGGCGAAATTTCTGCAACGCCCAAACAATGGCCAAACATTCCTTTTCGGTAACCGAGTGCTTGGCACTCGCCTTCGTGGGGGCACGACTAGCATATTCAACTACGTACTCAGAGAAGCCCGGCTTTCGTTGGGCAAGTACAGCGCCAAGTCGATCCCACTAGCATCCGTGTGTACCTCGGTTGGAGCGGTAGGGTCGAAGTGATGTAATATGGGCGGTGACGTCAACAGATGAATATTTTGCGAAAGCCTCATCACATGCCGTCGACCAACCAGACAGAGAGCTATCGCCGTGAGCAGCTTCGTTAGTGTGTGCTATAATAGAAGCGAAGTCTTCACAAAGCGGCGAAGTATGAACAGAGACCAAGGAAGCTGCGAAGCGCTTTCACGGTGGTAGGCTTCGGGAATTCAGCAACAGCACGAAGTTTCTGCGGATCGGGAAGGACGCCGTCCTTCGAGACGTGGATCAGGATGGTGAGTTTGCGAGCTCCGAATCGGCACTTCTTGATGTTAAGCTGAAGTCCTGCGCGCGTCAAGCAGCTCATACTTCGCAAAGACGATGCAGGTGGCTATCGAAATCAGGGGAGAAAACAACGACGTCATCCAGATAGCACAGGCATGTCTTCCATTTTAACCCACGCAAGACACTGTCCATCATCCGTTCGAATGTGGCTGGGGCATTACATAGACGGAAGGGCATGACATTGATTCGTACAGCCCATCGGTAGTTACGAAGGCAGTTTTCGGGCGATCGGATGGAGCCATAGGGACCTGCCAATAGCCGGATCTTAAGTCTAGTGATGAAAAGAATTCGGCTCCTTGCAAGCAGTCCAGTGCATCATCGATTCGTGGCAGAGATACACATCTTTGCGCGTAACTTTGTTTAATCGGCGGTAATCGACGCAGAAGCGTATCGAGCCGTCTTTTTTCTTGACGAGAACAACAGGCGACGACCAGGGACTGCCAAGAAGGCTGAATGATGCCGCGCTGAAGTAGTAGTAGTATAAACTTTATTTTGTCCGAGATGGAGTTTAGGGAGGAGGGGAGTGGGAGGGCCCATCCTCTTCTTCCTCAGGCGGCGGCCAGGCCTTGTGCTTTGGCGGCGTCTTCGGCCATCTGGACGACCCGGAGTGGAGATCCAGGTCTGAGCTGAGCAGTGCAGTCTCCCACTGCTCTAGGGTAGTGATGGGAAGGGGAGGTAATAAGCTAGTGGGTTTTTTGTACCTTATCAGGGGACATGCCCACATGATGTGATGAAGATCGACTCTACCTGCGCATAATTGGCAATCTGCTGTATATAGCCCAGGATAGAGGTGACTGTACGTCACTGGGTTTGGGAAAGTGTGCGTCTGTAAAAGGCGCCAGGTAACTGATTGCTTTTTATCTAAAATTTGTGAGCGCCAGGGTAATGCCTCCTGCCCTGGCGGTAGAATTGTAGAATTTCCTTGTAGGATACCATCCGGTCCGTGCCTGAACGGCGGAGGGATTCGAACTGCTCCTCGCAGAGGTTGTCGTGCGGCCGCGGATTGCCAGTTCTCGCGCCGCACTGTGAGCAGCTTCGTTTCCCGGAAGACCGGAGTGCGCCGGTGCCCAAACGAGTTGCGTCCATCTGCACCGGGTCTCGGGTACCCTAGCCAGAATTTTGAGGGCTTCAGGCGAAATGCGCCCTTTCGCGAAATTTCGTATAGCTGTCTTTGAGTCGCTGACTATGAATTTGGCTGCCGAGGAAGCGCACGCCAAGGCGATTGCGACTTCCTCCCCGACCTCCGGCGAGGTTGTAATAACTGAGCTTGCAGCGATGATTTGATTTTGCTGATCTAGTACAGCCGCTGTCATAACGTCTCGGTCACGATACTCGGCAGCGTCTACATAGGCCACGTCCTGAGAGCTTGCAAAGCGTTTTTGTAAGGATTTGGCTCTTTCCTGCCTGCGCTCTTGGTTATGCAGAGGGTGAGTGTTCTTAGGTAATGGTGGGACGTGTATGTGTTTTCTTAACTCTGTGGGAATGTCCCGCTTTAGGTCCGAATTGGGTGTTGTATGTAATCCCGAGTGATTGGAGAATGTGTTGCCCCGTCGGAGAACGCGAGAGTCTCTCCAGTTGGGCAATTCTTTGGGCTTCCATGAGCTCGTCAAGAGTATTGTGTACTCCTAGAGCCTCACACTTTTCGTTTGCGGGCGTAATTGGTAGGTGTAGAGCGTTCATCATTCTTTAGTTGCAGGAATGGGCTAGCGTACACTATTCTGCTTATGACAAAAGCCTGTACCAATCTGAGTAAATTAGTTTCTTTCATGCCGTGGTGTCTGTTGGCGATGCGTGAAATGAGTCTTCTTGTTTGATGTACGTGCGAGTCTAGTGCCTTTATCACTTCGTTGTTGTGTCCATTGGCCTGTATTCTGAGTCCAAGGATCCTGATGCTCGGTACTATTGGGATGTCCTGGTCGTTAGCTTTGAGCATGATTTGAGGGGGTGTGGTGACAGTTTTCCTGCCTCTGCAAGTGGGTCTATACAGAAGTAACGCTGACTTTTGCGGGGAGCAGGAGAGTCCTTTAGGTGTTACGTATTCTGTGACAACTTCGATCGCGCTTTGCAAAGTTTCTTGGATTTCTCCGTCACTCCCTCCGGTTACCCAGAGTGTCACGTCGTCTGCATATAAGCTATGCTGTAGTTTAGGGATTTTAGCTAGCTTGCTTGGTAATTCTAGCATGGCCATGTTGAAGAGGTAGGGGACAGGACCGAGCCCTGGGGTGTCCCTCGATTCCCGAGCGAAATGCTCTCCGAGGTTACCCCACCGACGGTGATTGTGGCTGTCCTGTCTGTAAGAAAGCATGTCGTTGACTTGTTCCGAGATCACACGACGCTCAGCAGGGGATACGCGGTAAGGACGCTGTCGGAGAGACGCTTGTGAGCCGGTGTCCATCGGATCGAGAACAGTGTGCGTGCGGCCTAATGACTTCTGCTGGCAATCAAACGAGCCACGAAACTGGTGTAGAAGTGCAAGAAGTTTCTCGCGGTGCGCCTCGGGAAGTTCGTCGTCGATGGCGGAGTCAAACGTGCTTAACGGTCGGCAATCAGGCGTACCAGGAGAAGGTGTCAGGGCACTAATTTGAAAGTTGTCCGCGTCGTCAAGGCAAAAGATGGAGGATACGTCGAATGCCTGAATTGTGCCTAAACACTCTCCACGGAGTAAGGTTGAGGGAACATGCAACGGATTCATAACAAACAACGATGTAGGGCATGTCGAGAACGGCAAATGGCAATGCGAGATTTCTGCGGCGTTGAACAGTCTCGGAGGGGGTAAATAAAACTGTGGATTCACCAATGGTGGCACATGACACGGGTACAAGGGCTGCCCTATTGGGTGGGATGTTCGTGTCATCGGCGACAAACAACTTTTCCAACGTAGGGGCAGACGACGCGGAACACAACGCAGAGAACGCCACCTCGGCTCGAGCACAGTCAATAACGGCATGATGGTGAGAGAGAAAATCCATCCGAGGGTGACATCATGCGAACAGGCCGGTAACACAAGAAACTCAATGGGATACACAACATCTTGAATGACGACGCGGGCTGTGCAGGCGGCTGATGGCTGAATATGGTCTGCGCTGGCGGTACGGAGGGACAATCCTTTTGATGTCGTCGTAACCTTCCTAAGCAAGCGGCAAAGTTTCATGTCTATCACTGAAACTGCAGCACCAGTGTACACAAGCGCAAGGGCATGAAAGCCATCCACAAAAACGTCGATGAGGTTGGCCGGAGAAATGCGAGGACTTGAATTGATCGACGCGGACGCAGTTCGTGCCTCGGGAACTGCGGCATCTAGTTTTCTGCGTCAGAAGGGCAGGGACGACGGCGCATAGGTGACAGAGAGCGGCGTCGAGGGGATGGAGATCGGTGGGTAGGGGACGGCAGCCACTCGGGTAGGCACTCGGGCGACGAAGAAGATTGTTGTAGCCGCGCTATGCCATCAAAGCGTCGAGGGTCGTACGCAGACGGTCGCATGGCGTCCATTTGAACGGGAGGGCGATGGCGGCAGAAGCGTGCCACATGTCCTGCATAGCCGCAAGAATAGCATATAGGGCAATTGTCCGCAGTGCGCATCGATTTGAAAACATGGGGACTGCTCGGCTGAACGGAACAGGTGGTGGTCGAACGGCTGCCGGCGCGGAAGAATAGGTTGGCTGACGATGCGACCCGGCAGCGACGACTTGCGCGTACGTCAAGGGCGCAGACTCCGGAGGTGGCGGACGAGCGAAAGGCAAAGCGTCAGTGACCTCTTCCTGGATAACTTGGCGTATGACTGGGGACAGATGTTGTGCCTGTGCTAGCTCGGGCGTGCTTGATAAAATAGAGAGTTGTCTGGCGACCTCATCAAGCACGAACTGCTTGATCTGAATCAGCAGTGCATTCTGGTCACCCAGAGTCAAGGACGCGATCGAGTCGTTCTGTTCCAGAGGGCGTCGAGTTTGGGCGTGTTGCTTGCGCAATTCGTCGAAACTCTGGCACAAGCTGACAACATCGGCGACGGTTTGTGGGTCTTTGGCCAATAACATTTGAAATGCGTCATCGGCTATTCCTTTCAGGATTTGTTTGATCTTATGCGACTCGTGCATCAACGGGTTGATACGCTTACACAAGTCGACGACGTCTTCAATATAACTGGTGAAGTTCTCACCGGGTTGTTGAGCGCGTTCACGAAGTCGCTGTTCTGCGCGGAGCTTGCGTACCGCGGGGCGGCGGAAGATTTCCGAAAAAGTGGTCTTGAACGAGGCCCAGTTATGAATCTCCGCTTCATGATTGCGGAACCAGAGACTGACGACGCCGGTCAAGTAAAATATGACATTGGTCAGCCTAGTCGCATCGTCCTATTTGTTGACTGCGCTCACCCTCTGATAAGTTGCCAACCAGTCCTCGACGTCGTGGTCGTCAGTCCCGCTGAATATCGGCGGGTGACGCTGAGGCAGCACGCCGGTACAGACGGTGGGTTGAGTCTGAGAAGGACCTTGGGTGGTGGTTTCTTCACCCATCGCTGGCGCTGGAGGCAGGGTATGGCTTCGTAGTTCCAGGTTGGGAGACAAGGAGACTACCCAGCACCTTTCCACCAAACTGTAAGGGGGTTTATTTACAAGCAGGAGCTACGTAACAATAGCCTTGGCCCAAGAGCGTCGGTCGCTGTCTCGCGCTCTCCGGGCTGCCGGACCTCGTCGTCCTCTCTCGATAGTTCTTGACCCTCTTCCCCACTACAACATTAGTATTACGTCCCTGAGCTCATTGAAATATAAGATCAGCCAGATAACCATACGTGACAGTTGCCTTCATGCGGCTGTAGTGCGGCATCGGATTTGTCTTCTTCTAGATGGCTACACTGGAAGAGAGTCTCTATATTTCGCTGAATATTCCAGTGATCCATACAAATAATTTGAATTCTGATAAATTATTTATGGTCATTTTACCCCACAAGGCAGTCATGGCCTATGAGCTAAATAACGACCCATCTCTGTATCATCACGTAACATCATACTCAAACGCCTTGACATCGTATAAATAAAGTAAGAAGCAACTCCAAATTTGACGCGTTCGAACCAAGAACCTTACAGCTGTAATGCAGGCCCTTATTACTACTAAGCAACTGAATTACATTACTCGCAAAAAAAGACGCAGTAGCATAATAATCTTGCATTCCACTGCAAAAATGGTTTAAGAGGTTACTTGAAAGTTATTATCATAAAATACGAAATCCCTTCTGTCACGGTTCAAATCGAACCTGAAAAGTAGCGTTAAATGGACAAAATGCGCTAAGCTTGCTGTGTGTGTGTGAGCTAGTACATGCAGATTAGCATGATCTAGTTTCATCGCCTCCATGATCAATGAAGTCATCCTTTAATACGGCTCTAGGTTGAGGTCACTATAAGGTGCTGCCAACCTCCCACGTACCTCAGTCGTAAAACCACACTATGGCTCCGTTCAAGCCGAAGTCTCTGAACGAATAGCAGGAGCCGTCTCGGTCACTCCTGTACGCTGTGTTGCCAACGTATACGTATTTAGAGTCGTTGTTCCCCCTGATTCATGCATCGGATTCACCTGGGAACTGCAAAGTTCCCCATCTTACCGATACGCCGTACCGTCACTTGGTGGATGAATATGCCCGCTTCCAGAGCCACAAAGTTACACAGTGACGTTAAAGCGAAGGCAAATTTTGAGCATTGCTTCTGCAAGCATTTATTCGGTCGTATGACTAGTGTTGGTAGGTCATGGAGCTGCTTAGTGCCGTCATTAACTCGATTCTGTGGAGTCTATGTTATTTTTGCCGCTCTCCCCTTATTTAGCACAATTCCATTTGATGGTTCTCCCCCTCTCTTTCACAATCGCGGGATTTACGACATACTTGCACTTCCGACTTGTCAGTTTCAGCTGAATAAACATGGGAGTCAATGCGCGGCCAAGAAAGTCAAAGAAACTTTCAAAAAGCAACACCGACGTCAGGGCGTTTGAGGCGTTTCTCTTAGAAATTCGGTATAAGAGTGGGTTATATACAGGGTGGGTTCAGTATAAAGATTGGGTTCAGCATCCGAGTGGGTTCAGAATACAGCGGGTTATAAAATTTGCTGCACATCTAAAAAAATGGTGCCTCCAAGAACATTTTCCGCATAAAAGTGTCTTTATTGACATAGTCACCCTTCCTATATGTGAAAGCTGGGTATACTGCGCATTAAGGACCACGTCTTATCACGAGCTTGCACTATGCGCTCCATGACTGGCGCACCCGCTACAGTAGCTCAGTGGCCATGGCACTCTGGTGCTGAGCTGAAGGTTGTAAGTTTGATTACCTGCCGCGCCACATTTCGACAGCGCGAAATGCAAGAACGCTCATGTACCATGCTCTCTTTGCACCATAAAGAAACCCAGGTGGTCAAATATAATCCGGAGCCCTCCACTACGGCGTCTCCCATAGCCCTAGAATTGATTTGGGACGTTAAACCCCATGAATTAATCAATTAATCATACCGGACTGGCAGTTAGGTTTTACACCTCGAAAAACTATTTTTGTCACATGCCGCTGTTGTTTCTTCTAGGACTAGGACTAGCGGGAAAAGGCTACTAATACGACTTGATCATTTTCTTTTGCAGATTTTCGCGCCTATCATGTCTGTGTTCATGTAGAACGCTTCCGACCGCTAAGCTTTCTGTAGTTGGATAGATAAATTGCGAAAGGTAAATATCCGCGTTATTGCGTGTATTCCTCATTTTTGCCCATAGGTGGCGCTAGAATGCGTCATAATTTCGTAGCTTTCTTAAATTAGTTCGAGTGTAGCGGATTAACGCAAGTAAACGTTACATGCCACTTAAATATTGAAATGCGTTGCCCGTCTATTATTTGCGTTCTTACGTGCGTTTTTACTTTCATAGATTGAGCAGAAATATAGTCGACTGCTCGCCCTAATCTCTTCCTCTTGCGTGTTTGTCTAGTACATTTCCTCATCAAGCAACGGTGGTCAGCAGCACGCCCACAAGGGCAGGAAGACTAAGCGGCCTTCTTAACGATATCCTGTATGCCTTCCCTCCTGCACCACGGAGTAAAATAGACAGGAGTGCCGACTCGCCTGATAAGGCGTTCCATGTAGTGTGCAGCACCAGCGCGATTTCATGACGAGGATCATAGATGGCGCTGGATTGAATTGCCCTCGTCAGGAGCGCTATCGGTGGTGGCCAGCGGCGGCGGCTTGTCTCGTGGTGAGGATGATTAGTCGGCTGAGCGCTCGATCAGCAGCTCGCAAATGGAACTGTGCGCTCACTTAGCGCAATATTACGCTCGGCGCTCTATGCGCTTGTTCGCTGCCGCACCGGGCATATGTCATCGCCACCATTCGAACACGCAGGACTACGAAAAACTCAGTGGAACACTTTGCCGGAAAGCAGTCTTGATCACCTTTCCTTAATAAATACAGCTCCTTCATAAAATAAATAAAACAAAGAAAGAAAGGCGCTAATATTACGCAGAAAATTTTCACTAGTAAGTAGTACAAGGTTACAGGCAGCTCGTAAATAATTTGCGCTTTAACTGAGTCCTAGATATTAAAAAACACAACGGCTGTTTTCTCGCAACAAAACTCGGCGTGCTAGACTCATTTATTGCCACTTATGAGGTTTTGGACGTGATCAATTCGTGACTTGACCGCAAGGTGGCGTGAAATTTTATTACCTGCACCCAGAAAAGAGCGAAAAGGGAGAGAGTCCCTCGTAAAGCAAATAAAAAGGAGAGGAGGCCAGCGGAGGTCGAGAGCAAGGCGGAACTTTGCGCGGTGCGTTTTATCTTTTGGACACAAGTTGCCCGCAACAAATGTATTGCAACAAATGTATGTAAGATACGCAAGTAGGCGCTCCTGTCTATATGTTACTTCGGGTCCTGCCCCAACAGGTACCTTTTTCTGACAATTTCACGGCATCGAACCACAACACACTGATTGCTGGGACGCCGATAAACGCAAATAAACACCCTCCGATTTCTGCCCAAACTAAGCACCCTAAAAATCTACGAGCCATGGTGTGGTTTATTGTGTGGGCAACTAAGCCACGCAGACATATTCACTCGCTTCTTGATTTGCTGTCCGCTGCTGCGAAAGATATATTAGGTGTAATACTCTGGAAATGTTTTACCGATGCATTCGTCTGCTCTTTCGACAAATCCGGCTCATCAGTTGTCCGTAGAAAGTGCGCCAATTATGTCCACACGATTGTCCATGCATGTCACGCAGTGGAAAAATTTGTTTTTGCTGACAAGAGTATATAGGCTGGGGCAAGTTGTTAATTCATGGCAAAACGAGCCTGGCGTGGAAGACGAGAATACCGAAAGAAAGATAGACGGCGCTGACTTCCAACAATGTTTATTGGTGATGCAAAATCCATATATATAGAGGCGTGCGCAGAAATTAAAAGAAAAAAAAACGTTTTATAAAACAACCCGATGGAAATATATGTCCCTTCGAGGGCCACGTGTTAACAATTCACAAGGTGCATAACTTAACTAGGTACTTAATATCACTTGCTGTAACATGCTCATTTAACACTAACATGAAAAGTTTCCGTAATGCGCCATTTCTTGCGCATGGCATAATTGAGGTGGGGAGCTGCGTGTATATATGCGTGTGTGTGTGTGTGTGTGTGTGTGTGTGTGTGTGTGTGTGTGTGTGTGTGTGTGTGTGTGTGTGTGTGTGTGTGTGTGCGTGCGTGCGTGCGTGCGTGTGCGTGTGTGTGTGTGTGTGTGTGTGTGTGTGTGTGTGTGTGTGTGTGTGTGTGTGTGTGTGTGCATGTGTGTGCATGTGTGTGCGTGCGTGTGTGTGTGTGTGTGTGTTTTGGGGGGAGCGAGAGTTTGGTGGGGCATGCTAGAAAGATGAATTATGCGTTTTTCAAGCCACAACAAGAATTGAGCTGTGGGGCATACGCTGCATTCAGGTGGTGAAAATGTGCACATTGTCAAGGCTCAAGTGCAAATTTGTTGCCCCATGTTCTACGTAGAACTGGTTTCGCCGCCATATTCCGTGTCATAGGATATGCTTGCGTATAGTCTACTGTTGGAAAATCCAAGTGTCGTACTCCATTGTCTTTATTTTGCGAGATTCACAGTAAGGGCGACGCGTGAAAGAAAAAATCCCCGCATAATTTGCATTACAAGTGCTGCGTCGGGAAACCGTGCGCCTTAGTGACTGCCAATGACCCCCGGCGCCTGCTATTGTCGGGTCTGTCAAACAACAAGATTGCTTGTGGCACGTGTGCTGGCAGCGCAATTTTCAGAGCACCGAGGGTGAAAAGCTGTAGATGCCTCCCAACAAGCATTTGAAGCGTCGAAACTACGCAGAAGCGCTGTTATGTGCCGCCTGTTGTTGGCGGTGTTCGAAAGGTCGACAACTTAAGAATACAGAATTTTGTGTGTGCTGAAGCATTCAATTTTTCACGTGTGGCTTCATATGACGAAAAAAACGTCACGCGGTTAAGAAATAAAAGATGTAATGAAATACTTCGCACTGTGTTGAGAAAGAAGGTTAGGCGCAAGTTGGAATACGCTAGCGCAACACAGGGGTAATTGGAGATCGCAGGGAGAGGCCTTCGTCCTGCAGTGGACATAAAATACAGGCTGATGATGATGATGATGATGACATCTTCAGACATGCTGACTTTACCGTGACGGAGGGTTGTGGTTTATGGGTAGAGGGAAGTACGCGGCGGAAGTGACGTCTTCAAAAATTTGGATTACATGCAGATTACATGTCAAATTTGCGACCATCAGATTTGTAGCCCTTTCGTGATATTACCGCCATGTCTACATACAGCCTGTCTTCGCAGGGCTGCTCAGGGTAGACAATCCGTGCCTCTTAGGGGCTGTTCACAATACCATTGAACATACACTCCCAATGATGGGTGCTTTGAATCAAAGATTTTTTGTGACACACAAAACTGACCTGGTGTCCCACATGTAGATGAGTTTCAAGCTGAGGAGGGCTACTGAACCGGGGAGCAAAAGCACACCGGAAACCACAGCCTCGTTTACAATTTCATTTGTCCACACATCATTTGAGTGACGAGACAGATACAAACGTTATCTGCGACCTAGTACAGTTGGGCCCTCTTCTTACTCTCGGTCACACTTTATTGTATTCCATGTTTCTTCATGGAATATAGAAGTTGTTTAGGTCCACATCGTGATGTGAGATCATGTTTCCACTAGCGCTAAGGGATATATTTTATATGGCATGCTTTACTGGCTAAGTTAAGCATGCATGAACCTCGTAATCATGCATTCGGAAAAAAATACGGTAGATTAAAATGTACCCGTAACAAAATAGTAAATTGTAATGCCCGTTCATGGTTTAGCCGCTGCGTTTGTGATTGGCATCGCGAAATTGATGCTGCCTTCGCTTAGAGGATTAGAGGTACAAGAGCTGCGAAAGAAGTGACCGCGGAATAATTCTTTCACTTGAAGTGCGAAAGCATGTATATAAACCACTCGCAAGCCTTTTCTTCAATACATACACAATAAATCTGATAGCTGTAAATGGGTATAAACATGATCCTAATGGTGGCATATAAAAACACGCTTGTGCATTCATTATTATGTGCTGGTGTGCATGCTCTAAAACAATAATCAGATAGCGACCTTGCAAACCGATAACTCGCAAGTCAGCACTTGGACAACCGTAGAAGCTCGCGCCAACTTTACCAAAGTCAGACTGCCCTTTAGCTCGTTTGAAGTGGCTGTACGGCCTGTACTTCGTAAAGATTGTTTGCCGTCGTGTCTATTCAGTGCTTAGAATTTGTCCAGCAGAATGGCCGATCGCTGCCATAGCGAGGACGCGGCTTAATGCAAGCCAATGACGAAGGGCCAGAAGAAAAGAAAGGGAAATGCATCCTTACCAAATACTGAGCCATGGCACTTTTCTTTTTGTTTAATTAACAAAGGACCTATAGAAATACTGAAATTTTCAAAATATTTGCGGTGTAGTAAACCGGACTTTTTCTGGCTGGACCCCCTGCTTTCCTCTGTTTTTCCCTCTCTTTCTCTTTAAAGCATTTCGCACATTTTCAGCCTTTGGTACAATTATACTATAACAGTGCAGCCCAAAGCTGAAAGCAATGACAGAGATAGTTACTTTCGAGCAGTTTCACTTGCACTGATGACGTTCCACATACATTACTACAGAATAACGAGCCCTAGAACTACTCTTGCCACACGTGGGACCCAAGGAGACAAGATCGCGAGCTCTTCTCCTGTCGAGAAAATGGGGGTAAGCGAAGCTTGGTGGCAAGACGACACTGTCGCAGGCGTTCCGCTTCGTTTGCCCTAAACTCGGCGTCGGCTGCTCTTCGCTGACGTTTGGACTCTACATCACGCTCCCGTAGATCGGGGTCCGCGGCTCTTCGTTGACGCTTCGCCTGGGCTTCGGAAGCCCTCACCCTAGAATCGGACGACAAGCTTCGCTTACCCCCATTTTCTCTATTTGGGTCCCACGTGTGACAATGGTAGTTGAAGGGCGCGTTATAGTTGCCCGAGCCCACGGAGATATGTGCCATTGAGCTTGGACCCTTTGTACACTATCACCAGGATCGGCCCACTTTTTAGCGTGACACCACCACCACCGCCAATACCTGTGAACCTATAAAGCTTCGCTTAAAAATCTGGCGCTAGCGTCTGCGGGACCTGCAAGCATGTTCATTCAGCAAACATGGGGTGTAATGTTGGTGGGCCAAGAAAAATCTACCAGTTACATTTAGTTGATTTTTTGCACGAGATGATATTTTCACACTGTAAATACATTGTGAAAGTTTCATGAGTGGCGCTTTATTATTTGAAACGCTACGACAGTGTACTTTATAAAGTACGCTGGGCCTTTGTGAGAGCAAAACCTGATGCAGGTCACCAAATGTACATGCTATATTTTGGAGCTTCCGAAAACAAAAAGGCTTGCAGCAAAGAGTCAAACAAAACTTTGCGCAAACCCGCATAACCTCGTGGTAGCAAAATGAGCATTTTAGCGGGAAATATTATTTGCTGGGAGGTGTTTTTACTATTCAAGTGTGTACATGTAGCATGATTTCATCAAGTAACAGGGAATGACTTTGGTGTTGCTTTCAGAGGCACGCGCGGTGAAAATATATTATTGATGCAGATTTGGACGTGATATTTTACGATAAATGCAGGCATTCAAGACTAAAGCATTCAGCATTTGGTTCAATGGTAGTTCAAACATTCAACAGACTGGTGGCATCTCCTCCAATAACTATTATCTCCTCTTTCTTACGAAAGTAATCCAGCCCTACATTTTCAAGACGACGACACAAAGACATGATAGGACGTGCGCTGACTCCAACTATGTTTATTGAACGACACACACGTAACATTTATGAAGAATGAAGGCACTGAGCGCCTGCGCAGTCATGACTGCAGGAAACACCTATACATACACACGAAAAATGTAGATTAGGGTGAGCAGACTGCACATTATCTCCCTTTGTTGGATAATCTGAATTCACTAGCACGTAGTGAGACTGATGTGGCGCTGACGCACGTTTTCCTCTCTGCATGATAAAAAAAGGCTTCCGATAGCTCGTGCGTTATTCTGTCCTTACTTCTAGTTAGAATTTTGATTTTATGAAGTCGTGCCTCACAGTTCTGATGCTTTAGATCTTTGCACGAGCGGCAATGGGCGGGTTGATTCTGGAATGAGGCTGTAACGTCTCTTAATGATCTAATGATCATACATCTTCCCTGGCACGTTTGTTGACACATGAAAGATCATGTCACATGACACATGAATGCCTATTCACAAATCATGAAATTACTTTACACTACCACAATTCCCGCATGATCTACCCCCCCCCCCCCCCTCACGTCACAAATCTCTGTCCCAGGCTGACCAAGTCGTTTAGCGCCGACTTCAAACGAGCACTTTGATTTCTCATTTTATCCATTATCTAATTCATCAGGATGGCGCTTTACCCCATTGTCGTCTCTGCTCGAGTCCGCGAGCCGACTTTGATGATATATATCGTTATTGCCCAAACAAACCTACTCCCCCCTTTGAGGGGGTGGAGCGACAGGGGCGTTGGGAGGCTGCTCTGCGCAGCTCACGGCCGGAAGACCAACTCCGGATCGTATGCTGGGCCATACGGGTCGCCGAAGCACAAACACTTTCGGCCACCTAGAGCGGCCTGAGTGCCCACCGTCTTCCTTTTCCCCTGACCCCCATCCGCCCCCTCACCTGACCCAGTTCTTGGTGTCAATAAAGTTGTTTCCTTCTCCTCCTGGAAAGAAATGTGCACGTAATGCTTTCTAGCGCTTCCACCAGATTCACTCTTTCACCCACAGCTGCCCACCGATCAGCAACCGTCGTGTTTTCCGCAACTGAGAAAAACAATCGCGTGTTTATTTATGTCTCCTTTTTAACAGCGAAGCTGTTTAAGCCAGCCGTAATTTGTGGTTTGTGGTTCGTATCAAGAAATTGCCGCGTCATAGCCATGACAACCAGGAGGACTAGACCTCGTGCATGCGCACGCAGTCTCCTCCTCGCCAGCTCCCTCCCTCACCAGCTCTCTCTCCGCGGCGCTCTGAGCCAGGAGAAAAAAAAAAGCTGGCCGATTGATATCGAGCAGCTAGCCTCCAACGCGTTCGGCATCGCCAAGCAACAGCGTTCTTGGCACTGTGCCAAACTTGGTTAACCTGCCTGCGTTTGTGGCATGCCAGGAACGCTGTCACTCGTAGGCGCCGACGCGTCCAGCGCTAGTCACGCGAAATGTCGCCAACGCATTCGGCGTCAGCAAGCAACAGCTTTCTTGGCACTGTGCCAACCTTGATTAGCCTGCCTGCGTTTATGGCATGCCAGGAACGTTGCCGCTCGTAGGCGCCGACGCGTCCAGTACTAGTCACGCGAAATGTCGCGAAAGGGAAGGTACCTCCGAAAATGATCACTCGAGAATACCTTCTTACATGCGTAGTTAAGTTAAACTATGTTAAGACCTAGCAGCAACCAAGTTAATACCTAGCAGTAGCAGCCAGTAAGACTTGAGGATCGACAGTTTCGCTGTGCCTAAGCTTTGCATGGCCGAGTGCTAACTTGCCCGTTTTTTTTTTCTTATTTTACATTCTTATATTTATTGCGACAGCTGTGCGAATCTAACATACATCCATACAATATGGGTTCAAAGAAAATAATGTGTCCCGAAATGCAATGTACGCTCAATTATGTAGCATTAAAAAAGTAACAGGACCCGAATTTCCGAGATAAAAATTAGAAAGATATGAAACATATACATAAGAGCTTGAAATTGGGTTTTCTGTGTCTTTCTCACTGCCGTGTCATAGACATCAGGCCACCTCCTCATCTTCATCCTCGCCGTAATGCAAAGTAAAATTAACCGTCGATGCCACTGCCAGTGGTGATCGAATTCACGCCCCTTGGCCATCTGGGCCAATGTGCAATTGGGAGCTGCAATAAGCTAACCGCTGAGCTATCCCGCAACTTTCTCGTTTTGGAATTTGTGCGGGCTTTTGTGCGCGATAGAGGCTGATGCGCCTATATTTGTAGTTCGGAGGCCATAACAGGCTATACTGTAGCCGACGAAGAAGGCACCGTGCGTATATATCGCAGAGCAGAGATGGTTCTTGAGACGATAGTACTGTGTGTTGTGAAAGCCCACGGAACGAAAGAACTGGACAAAATGGCTGATGTATACCAATTTTTTACAGCGACAGTTTTCTTTAGTTACTTCGGCCACTTCAGATTGCTGGGCAATCTCGCTCAATAAAAAGCGGCACATTTGTGTGCTAGTTTGGGCCACTAAGATATGTGCTGGCGGCTGTCTTGCAGAGCAGGCAGCATTGGCCACTATATAGGTATGTGCCTGAACAGACAACTTGCATGGGCACTGCGTATATGATATTGGTATGTGTCAATTCTTGGCCAATCCATGAGAATGGATGTACCAAGGAGACACAAGGGGTTGTAATGGTTGTTGTGGCTATCTATCAATTAAGTGGCCGCGTCGAGCGCGGCCACTTGATGGATTGCCATTAGAACGAAGTTGCATTCTGGATATTATAGGGGTAGGGGGGTTTCTACGCAGTTTCAACTGAGGTGCAATGATTGCAACGATCATGTATCATTGTATCCTGGCCGCCAGATTGCCACTTCGAGTGTCTGCTGATATATATATATATATATATATATATATATATATATATATATATGTGTGTGTGTGTGTGTGTGTGTGTTTGTGTGCGTGTATGTGTGTGCGTGTGCGCGTGTTCGTGTGTGTGTGTGTGTGTGTGTGTGTGTGCGTGCGTGCGTGCGTGCGTGCGTGTGTGTGTGTGTGTGTGTGTGCGTGTGCGTGTGTGTGTGTGTGTGTGTGTGTGTGTGTGTGTGTGTGCGTGCGTGCGTGCGTGCGTGTGTGCGTGGTGTGTGTGTGTGTGTGTGTGTGTGTGTGTGTGTGTGTGTGTGTGTGTGTGTGTGTGTGTGTGTGTGTGTGTGTGTGTGTGTGTGTGTGTGTGTGTGTGTGTGTGTGTGTGTGTGTGTGTGTGTGTGTGTGTGTGCGCGTGTGTGTGCGCGTGTGTGTGTGTGTGTGTGTGTGTGTGTGTGTGTGTGTGTGTGCGTGCGCGTGCAAATGACCGTGGCCCGCTCCGGACCACCGTCACCTGCACTTCGCTCCTCAAAGAGGCAGGACGTGTGTCGAATGAGCTAGCTCCTGAACAACACTGTGCAATGTGTTTAACGCTGTTTAAGTCACGGATCCGGGACTTCAAAAAAGTGCGACGCAATGCTAGAGCATTTCGCTCGTACTTATACCGCTTAATCGCGACTGATTTGTTTGTTCTGTGTTTCACTCCGTGCTTCGCCCCTCGCGATTTGTTTAATTTATTTACCCTTGTTGTAGGTGTAAGTCTATCCCTTGCACTACGCGTTCGTGGCAACAGCAATCTTGCAAAGAAGACCCCTTTTAGCGCTCGCACTTTGACCACTTATCAAGTCTATAGGCGAAAGACAAGATATCTTATAAGAGTGAAAAGAATGCCTCTGCCAACAGAAGTAAAATTGATTTTAATTTGATGATGTGCACTGGCATTTAAGAATTTGTTTAAATAGGCGAGGACTTTGCTACCGTGATTAACACACACCTTTCTGCGCCACTCAAAGTAGATTGAGCACGTTTTCAACGATTGCTAAGGTGCACTTGTTTTTTGGGGGGACGTGCATAAAGGATAGTTGAAAAGTTGGATTCATAGTCATGTAGAATTGGAAGTATTTAAATGTCACGTCCTTTTTTTTTCTCTTTTCCCTTGAAAACACTTGGCGAAGTGGTGCAAGGGGATTTGCGCCGGGGATTCATGGCATTGTTTGTAGCGTGTGCCACCACCTCGGTTGTACCCAGGCACGGAGGAAGGAAAGAAACTAGGAGGCAGCATGGCGTCACGCGGCCCGCCTTCCCCAGCCCACTCTCCATGAAACCGTTCCCTTCGCTTTTTTCTCTCTATGCCGTACCTCCAAAAGTCGGCCCACCACGAGACCGCTGAATCTCGGCAGCACTCGGCGGGCTTAGTGGACTTATAATGTTTAGTTCCCGGTAGGTTTTAATCAATGAGCACTTTTTGGTCGGTGCTCTTCCAGCAGCTCTGTGCACACTTTCTGCCGGTATGCTTGTGCTCTATTGGTCGCTGCTTGCTACATTGCAGTGAGTGGCTGTCGTTGCCATGTGCGGGTCTCGCTTCCCCACGCAGAAGCCACGCCCGTTCCTTCTACTTGAAGAGCGCGCGCCCGGCGCATGCGTGGGAGACACCAAAGCCTTCCGCAACTCGATCGCATGCTTGGCCGACTTTGGTGGCCTTTAGTTTTATCACATGATGTTCTCTCTCAGTTTCTTTCCTTCTTGAAGGTTGTTGGGCTTGTTATTAAATGTCGTGTTAGGGTCCACCAAATTGGTCTTCACAATAGATACGCTAAACTTGAGCGGCCTTCAGAAAAGACTGAGCCCAAGATGCAAATGCAAAGACAACAACCAGACGTAGCTTTCCCTTGGTAGAGTCGGTTACAGTCCACGCACTCGAAAGTCGGAACGACAAGGACATTGGGGTAAAGTAAATGAACACTCGTGTCGCCTGCTCACTCGTTCCCGCCTGTCGCTTGGTCACAGTATGAGTCAATCAGACCGGTCTGCTAAGGCGCTCAGTCGGAGCGCGCTGGGGAAAAAAATAACGTTGAAAGCAAATTGAAAGATGCGCCTTTATTTCGCTCTTTTAAAAAAATGAAAAGTTAAAAATGTCATCTGACACTCATTCCTTGGGTTCCACAAGCTGCACGAATGACTTTCTGCGCCCGCGGACAGTGTGGACAACAATCGTCTGCCTTCTCTTTTTTTTTTCCTTTTTTTTCTTAGAGATATATACTGATCATTCCCTTTTATACTCTCAAATAAATTTGAAGTGATTTAGACGAGAGACAGGTGCAAAATTGAAAGTTTCAATTTGTTACGCCAACTTGCTGTCCCATAATTAGCTCATCATCACAAGACACTGACATGTCATTGAAATAGTTGGAGTGCTTGGGATGTGCGCCCGGGCTTATGTCATCATAAGTACTATTTTCAAACGAGCTGCTCTGACATGCACGCATAATGAAGATATACGCGGTACAGCAGTTACCCGCATTAAGTCAGAGCTGTAACTTATGCGTTGCTTTTGTGCTTCGAAACATGTTCCCGAACAATGCTGGACAAAGAGAAAAGCTTCGTAAGCACACAGTGGCATTAGGCAAATGCGTAAGCCCGCGGTAAGTATTCACCCTTGCGTGCTATAGCGGAAGAAACAAACGCGCAACAAGAGGGCAACACATTGCGCGTCAGAATGGCTCACTCGAGGAAAGGCTGTCGGGAATTGAGTTTGAGTTTGCATAAGCCAATCCCCTAATATGGTCACTACGAATATGCACACAATGCAGCAACGCTACTTCAAGTACGCCCGCGAAAGCTTCAATGTCGACGTGTTCTTAGCCTTAGAAACCCCAGTGAAGGAGGGGCGCGCAACCAGGTCACACCACATCATTTCACCGATGTTACGTTAGACTAAACACTACCTCGGAGTAGTCACAGGAAAATAATAATGAAGACGCTTTTTGTTTGTTGCACATATATATATATATATATATATGCAGTTTCGGAAAGCAAGTCTTTCGCGGTAGCAAAGCCTGCACTTACCTATTATTGACAGCAAATGTGCATCAAAAATGCATAAGGTTAAACACGTAAAAACGGAGGACGAAGTAGAGACCAATATCGAACGTATGAATTTATTTCCCAACCGCATATTTTGTACAATCATTCAAACGATGCACACAAGAGAACGTTTCAATGAGGCAAACATGACACATTTGTGACACTTGTATTCTGTTGCTTGGCTAAAAGCTGTCGTTTGTCCTACCTGAAGAACGTGAAGGCATTTCCCTTTTAATTTCCTGAAAGTAGTTCACAGCGTAATTGAGGGCGAGCAAGCCTTCACTGGCTCAGTGAACGCGCCTATCACAATAATCGGTCTCATCTGCCATTCTGCAGGCGTGTAGAATGGCAGAGGAGACCGATTCACGTAGCACACGGCACATATTTCTCATACGAGCTGTCATCGCTGCCTTTTTACAACGCCATCTGATTTCGACTTAAACCGGGTGGCTTTCCATTTGAATTTTTCTTTCGCGGGATTTGCTGTGTGGCGCGGAAACGACCAAGCACAATTCTCTCCGTGAGCCCTGCGACAGCGATGCGATGGCGGCACTGGTGCTCTAGCATAGCGAAGAGCGCGCGCGTGATAATCTCCCGTCGTTTAGGTCCAGAATGGTTGTTGCAGTGAGTGTGATGGCCACCACAGGTTCTTTCGGCCATCGATTTGTTCGTCTTTAATAAATGTTATACGAAATAATTAATTTGTTGGCCTGCTTTAAGGGCCGCGTAAGGCATTGAGAATGGTGGAGGGGACGGAGAACGAACGACTATCAGTTAACCAATAATAAGGCAGGCAATACGTAAGACGCCAACCAAGTTATACAAGCATACAAGTATACGGAACAAGAACAAGTTAGGCTAAATTTATATCAAGCTGTTTACAAGGTACGGTGCATCAAATGAGAATAAATGGTCAAACATTTAACATTAAAAAAATTGTTAAGAATTCCGAAATAGGTTACCAATGCCGCTTGGAAAGAGGATGCATTTGTTAGTGTGACTGTTCACCGGTAATGAATTTTTTTTATTGACAACACAAGAGGGGAGTTTAGGATCATGTTTGTTCAGACAACGATTGATTATTTGCCAGTATGACCAAAGAGCTCTGATGTATGAGGGGCCAGCAAAATTTAGGTTTCTGTAAATGGTGAATTGGTATGATACAGGGTGTCAACGAATGATAAGCGGGCGTGTTTTCCGCGTGTTGAAAGTGACAAAGATATACTTAATCCCCTCTTTCAGGGCAGACACACTGTGATATCGCGAGGCAGAGGATTATCAATGGAAGATGGAGACCTGAAGTAATCAGAGGTCGAACAAGCGATGTCGCTGAAGCAATGTTCCGACAAAGGGACACGGTCTCCGTCAACCCGCCTTGGTTGCTCAGTGGCTATGGTGTTGGGCTGCTGAGCACGAGGTCGCGGGATCGAATCGCGGCCACGGCGGTCGCATTTCGATGGGGGCGAAATGCGAAAACACCCGTGTACTTAGATGTAGGTGCGTGTTAAAGAACCCCAGGTGGTCCAAATTTCCGGAGTGCCCCACTACGGCGTGCCTCATAATCAGATCGTGGTTTTGGCACGTTAAACCCCATAATTTATTTTGTCTCCGTCAGTGCGGAAACTTCTTTCTTTCCTTGGCAGCGTTACATGGAAAGAATAGGACATTCAACTTGCTTTGTTCTCTTCTGTCGCTATAAATTAAAGCACGGTGAATCATTCTTATTGTGGATAAACCACGGGTCA
Organism: Dermacentor silvarum; assembly: GCF_013339745.2. Lineage (NCBI taxonomy): Eukaryota > Metazoa > Arthropoda > Arachnida > Ixodida > Ixodidae > Dermacentor > Dermacentor silvarum. The sequence goes on from NC_051154.1 coordinate 247,221,889, forward strand.
TTATTTCTCGGAGAGAGAAAGCAGTGCGAGGAAAGGCACACAGGGGGTGAGAGTGAATAGAAAAAGAAAAATGAAGGGAGAGTGAACACGGCGTTCACGAGGGAGGATGCACAGAACGATCACTAAAGTCGGTGCACTTCAAGAACTGCCCTAATGCGGGAATTGGTTTTCGCGCCAGCGACGGATGTAGTCACGGTCCGAGTATCCTTGACTCAGAAGATTGACTTGAGTCCAGCAGGTTTAATGTTGTCCGGAGGGAGAGGCGTTGGACGTCGTAGTGAGGACAGATAGACAACAGGTTCTCAGTGGTTTTCTCGCACCTAGGAGTCCTGGTATTGGCCAGTCCAATACTGTAGGAGTATATACGCCCCTCGCAGCCATTAGCGGTACAGAAATGTTTCTTGGAAATTTGCAAGTGTGTGTTGTGAAAGAATAGTCTGCTGCATGCGTGTCGATCATATCCTCGGAAAGACTTGATTTCTGCATGTATGCACGTACGATGCCTCTATTTCTTTTCGTCAGCCCTGCGATAATGATGGCTATTTCAGACGTCTGCTCTAAAAATAGTCGTCATAAGCATTATTCGACCGGTTTCAGCCCGTGCCTTTTGTTAAGTGTTTTTTTTTTTTTTTTGTCTTGAAGTTTTCGAGACAAGATAACGAGAATGTACAGTGCACGGTCCTGTGGTGGCTTTTTAGTACCAAGACATTGCTTACACACAAGATTTCTATAGTTTGCAAAAATTAGGTGAAGAATGTGTTCCCCACGTGCGTGTGCACAAAAAATCTCTGTGAAGTTGTAAAGGTGAACTGAAGTGCAAAAAGCAAAGATATTGTATTTGGCTATTTATGCTGTTCACGGATGATGTAGACCAATGAATGGAAGAAAAGTAATGTCCCCATACAGGAGGATAACTGCATTTTAAACGCACCATATATGGTATAAAGATAAACTTAAATTTAGAAAGGTTGGCGAATTCACTGGCGCACGCAAGCTGAGAACACACGTCAATTATATGTTTCTTACTGGCAGAGACTCCGATAACTTGGATGGGCGAGACCATTACAATGCGCGACAATTTGTATTATTTTCTTAATGAAATCATCAGTTCTCCATCTCGTGAGTCCACCCGGTCTTTGTGAAAAATGGCAAACGATGGAAGGAATAGTTCAGCATTTGCGACTTCATTGAAAGATCTCGTCTATATAGCTACAATATCATCATGGTCGCGATGACGTGCCTTAAAGAATTTTTTTCTTGATGAAACTGCACCAGGCAAAGAAACTTATTTGCGGCTGATGACTTATGCTTCCCAGACCTTTATTAGAATAACGAGAAATTATAAGTATAGCGTTAACAGGCAGGAAAAGGGCAGTAACGAACTATAGGTAGCAAACGAGTGCAGCTGACATTCTTATTAATTTATTTGATTACTATAGCTTAGGTAATTACAGTGAATTACGTAAAACCAGGTACGACATGCGTAAATAACGTACAAGACACAGAAGGGATACAGTGTTGAAGAACAATTGCGGTGTAGACACTGCCAGAGTAAATGGGGGATAAAGACGCCTCTTGGAGGCTTGTTAATGTCTCGTTTGTCGGGTGCAGCACGCAGAAATTGAGGGAATCTTTCTAAACAGATAACTCCACCCGCACCTTTCAAGCAAAATAAATACACTGTATGTGTTTAACATTAGCGTTGTAAAAGGCACGCGGTAGAATAATTGTCACTCAGTCGCCCTATGGCTACCTGACTTTATTTCTCGAAGCATCACATGGTGCAGCAGTGAGATATACCACAGTATGACATAGTGCCAGCCGACGAGCACTGGTGTTAAACCGACCTAAACAGCACGCTCTGAGAGTGGTCCAGCACACCTCCATTTGACTCAGTATCCTGTTTCAAGAATGAACATCATAGACACATTTCCGCACAGTGCAGCTTTGTTCTTCCTCACAGAATCGCACGGTAGAATCGTGCGCGCCTCGTTCTTCATTCACACAGTGTGGAATTACATGTAGTAAACGGAGATAGCAATCAATGTCTTAATATCATGATAATGATAATTGATTGGCATACCCTTTCAAACGGGGCGGTGAAAAATAGTCACCTGGCCTCCTTGAGTTAACCAGGTATGCTATACATGCTTTTTATTTTAGCCTTTTATATACATCACCTTCATCTTCTTTATCTTCCTCAAAACTTCTATCTCTACCTATGCCTGCAACGGATCCGGTCGCATCATCCTCTTCTCTGCTTTTTTTTCCCACCAATTGCTTATCTCGACGGCTGACCCCGTTGATGCTTCCGTCCACTTTAAATCCAAGCGCTTCTGGAAGGTGTACACCAGGGAGCAAAATTATACAGACCGCAGGGTCGCCACAATACGGAATTTCTTCGTAATTAACACCCATAAACTGAAATTGACGAGTACACTTGAAAGTTCACAATGCCAGTTTTAGACTGCAGTCCTCAATTTCAAGTTTCATTCGAAGGCAGTTGAAAAAATTGGCTTTTTCGCGTAATCCTTGCTCCGTACACTTTTGCTCACGAGTGTGCGTTACCTAAGGGTGTCATTGGAAGAGTACTTTCACATTCCATTAAGATGTCCCGAGTGATCTCCGGGTGTTTGCTGTGGTAGACACATGACACATCTTGTTGCGAATATTTGTTTCGGTATGTTTTTTTTTTTTCCTTGGGCAACCAGTTCGATTCTCAAATAACAAAGCATTTCCCTGTGTGTTATCATACAGATTTTCCTGTCTAATTTCTTTCTTGCCATTCTTGTAAATATCCATGGTCTTTTTTGTTTCCATTCATTGCATCCAATTACTGTCTTTGTTTTTCTCACCTTTCGATAAGTCCTGGTTGTCTATTTACACTTTCAGTTACCCTACACTTCGTTGCCGAATTCTTGACCTCTTCCTCCATTCTGTGTCCACGCTTTTGAGGTACAGTTACTTGTGCACTTTAGCCGCCCATTTATTTTAACGTGAGAGCGTTAAGGACCCCGTGTCGCAGAAAATTCGGCGTCGGCGTCGGTGTCGGCTTCGGCGTAAGCATCGGCCTCCGCGGCATCCGTGGCGCAGAATTAAGTTTCTCCCAAACCACCCCCACCATACAGGCTCTCCGCGTGGCGCAAGGGGTTAGGGAACAAAAAAGTAATTTTTCAAAGTAAAATCCGTCAGAAAAATGTAAAGTCCGACTTAACTACAACCTACAGACATGATAGCGTCGGATTGTAATTTAAATATAGGAGAAAAAAGCCTGATAAGCAGCCAGGGATCTTTGAATGCTATCGCGTTCCACTCTTAAAGGTAAAGCTTAAGGGTCCTCCAATACTGATGGTGCGCGGCTCAAGCAAGCAAAGCTCACGAAACAATTTTTGATCCGGGTCCCATAGTCTAAAAAGAATTTTTTTTCTCTGCGCGCTTCTCTGACTTCGAACTAGGTCCAGCCCATGTAACCCTGCACTGTCTCATTTGTAGTTTTACCGTGGATCCTAAAGCCAACCAGCCGACCGATCTTTGGTTACCTTCCAACTCCGACAAGATATCCGATTTTAAGCACAGAATGGCATTTGCGAACGTTAGCGCTGACAAAGAAGCAGCGCTCCCATCATGAAGCAGATGGTTTGGGCCACCTGCAAGGGCTGAAGACCACTAAAATATAGTCACTTGTTGGATCTGTCGATATGGTCAAAGTACCTAGAAAAAAATATTAAGTTCGTTTGTTGCAACAGTCATTAGAATCCAAAGACCATATCCGCAAAGTAACCAACAGTAGTCAATCAACAATCAATAGTATTCAACAGCATTCAAACAATCAACAGTAATCAACAGACCGGAGCCAATGTTTTGACAAGGGGACTTAGAAAGTCCCTTTGTTTATCTCTTACTTTATTACTTCAAATGTCCATCTTGCTGTGGACCTCTGTGTTTGCATATACAGTCATACAGATCAACCTGTTTTTATTGAAATGAAAGTAAAAAGAAAGAGATGTAGTCACCCTATGATGGTGATGGCTACGCCTTTTCGCATAGACGAAGCAACAATATAAAAATATATGTAGTGAGAACATGAAAAGAAACATCGTCACAGGGCCAGAAATCCTCTGCACACAGTCCTATACACCCACAAACATATAAGTATGAAAGGCAAAATCAACTCACACCACAATGAGTTTGTAACCAAAGTCACAAACACGCACAAGCGGCCGCGATGTATACTTTGATGAGCATGTAAACAGATGAAACTACACAGAACACAAACGAGTATAACACGTAATATGCAAGCTCTAATAATAACAAATAATGGAAGCAAGTTGTAGTTACGCAGCGTGACTATTCAGTGCGACATCTAGTAATTGTTAAGGATGCCCGTATCATCAAAAAAATGTTCGAGTGCGTTCAATGCTTTTCGCTAAACAATTCTCGATGGCCATTGACCCAGCAATTTTACGAGCGAGAACAGTCGGTGAGGATCAATGGAGGGAAGCTCTTGTTCTAGCTGCCGCCTTTGCGTCGCATATCTGGGGCATTCAAGGAATATGGCGAACATCCTCATCGTCGTTGCCACAGGAGCAAGCCGGGGAGGAAGCCTGTTTTATGCGGTATAGAAAATGCTTGGTGTATGCTGTCCCAAGGTGCAGTCGATGAATTAGTGTAACTCGGTACTTTTCGAAAGATTTACATCTAGCTGGCATTTGAGTTCACACCAACCTTATCGGAGACTTCACGTGAGGGCTTGTATCTGAATTTCTGAGCCAATATTCTTGCTAATATGCTGCAGAACTTAGAGTCGAACACATCCACATACAAACGTTGGTCGTGCTGCAGACAGTCGAACCCCCAACGAACCAGCATTCTGACCCAGGAAGTAGTGCTAGTGAGTCCATCTCTTTTAATCTTACAATCTAACAATAAATCGTGACGTATTACCACTGTACATAAGTGAGATCATCGTCATCTCCAAAGCACACAGACTCGCCAGTGTCGGACCACGTGATATTCAACGGTTTCGTTATAGAGGTGTAACGATCAAGGTGTACCATACGAATATCTGCAAAACGCACGGAGGGGCTATGAAATAAGACCGTCCGTGCTTAGAAAACGAAAGAGTACTTTTTTTGTTTTGATACTCGAAGCTATAGAATGCACAAAGAGAAGTGGAGTTAAGACATGTAACTGATGCGATCGCACAAGGCGGAGTGTACTTTAATTTAAGGTGGTCACTGTCCATAGCTGCGAGCGTGTGCCGGTTTTTTCATCTTTATCGCGCTGCCTATTTTTTTTTTTATTTTCTTTTTCTTATTTGCGCACAATTTAGAAGCCACCATGAGCTAATTCCCCCAGCCGTATACATCATCTTCACGAGGGGACGACGACGAAGTGTCTTCTTGATAGAACACTTGTCTCTGTGCTCTCTGAATTTTTGGTGAAATCTTCGCCTTTCGAGGTGCCTCGCCTCCCCATCTTGCGGCCATGGACGCGGAGCATTCCAGAGGCCCGCCTGGCCAGCAGTCATCACGGCCGTCAACCGCAAGGAAGCGATTTGGCTCCCCCAGCGACACCGAAGACACCGAGCTGTACTCTATGTCGGAAGACGACTCATCCGACGACAGCTTCATACCCGTCCGGAGCAAGAGGGCGAAGAGAAAGATCGTCAACACATCGCCGTCAACTCCTGCGAGTACAACGACTGTGAAGTCAAGGCCTGCACGCTGGCCGCACGTCATCATTTTTATGCCGGAAGAACCCTCAAGCAACCTCCGGCTGCTGAACAGGCAAGCCCTATCCATTTTTCTGGAATGTGCGGTGCCAGATCAAATTAAGGACATCAGAATAAACCCGCGGAAGAATATACTCGCCATAGACGTGTACAACGTGAGTGCGCTTGGAAAACTTCAAGCAATCACGGAGCTAGGCGGCATCAAAATGCGCCCCTTTATCCCGATTGACGATACAGCCATAGCAGGTGTAATTTATGACATCGACATTGCCATTCCGAATGATGATTTACCTAGCCTCATCAAGCCGGCAAACGAGGGAACTATCATTACGCAAGTGCGCCGCCTTGGGAATACGCGCTGCGTAAAAGTAATTTTCAAGGGGGATTGTACACCATCCCACGTTAAAGTCGGACATTTCCGACATCCGGTTAGACCATTCATCCAGAAGCCGCTTCAATGCCATCAGTGTCTCAGGCTAGGACACGTCAAGGGCGTGTGTCCCAACTCGCTACTGTGTCCCCGTTGCGCTGAACCTCATACAGAAGAGACCTGCGGTGCCACGGTTCTGAAGTGCGCCAACTGTAATGGCCCTCACGCTGCCTCGTCGAAAGACTGTCCCCGCATCAATAAGGAGCATGCAGTTCTCAAGCAAATGTCCAGAGACAACTCGACCCACAGGGAGGCAGCCGAAGTAGTCCGGCGTCGGCGTCGACGTCGGCACCATCGTACGTCTTCAAAGAAGGCGCATGCTCGAAGTGATAGTGCCCATTCCACTGCGGCACCACTTAGTGGCGCCGTGAAAGGGCCCACCACTTCCACGAAGGAAGCGGATAAGACTCTTTCTTTGGAGGAATGGCCTACGCTACCGAGCCGCACCCTTGCCAAGGAACCTCAGAAGGTCGTCGTCCCGCCGGAGCCTTCTCCAGCCGTGGATGATGCACCTAAAACAGATCGTCAGATCATTTCGGTTCTTCGTTCCCTCATGGAAGCCATCCGAGCACTTTTGGTGGACATGGGGACAACATCTGCTCGAAACGCTCTTAAAGTGCTGGACGCCTTAAGCCCAGTGCTTGAATCCCTCAACTAGAAAGATGGCTACCCATACCCCATCCTTCCGAAAAGAAGTCAAGGCAGCGTCCCTCATCCAGTGGAACGCCAGAGGGCTAAAATCACGCCTTTCAGATTTTCGTCAGTTTGTGTACACCAATGTGTTTCCACTCATCGTCATTTGTGAGCCCAACTTGTCGAAACCAATCAGACTGTCAGGGTACGAAGTTATCATGTCTTCAACAAATGGTGCATGCAGCAAAATCATCGTTTTTGTTCGTCGTGAACTTACCTATGTTTTGCAACCAATTGCACCCCACGACGACAATCAGTATATATGCATCACAATTAAAAAGAACAAACTCTTGTTTACTCTCATAGGCGTGTATATATTGCCTTCAAGCAATTTTGATACCAAAAGATTAGCGGATATCTTGATTGTGTGTCCTGCCCCATGGGTTATCATAGGAGATTTCAATGCACACCATCCGGCATGGGGAAGTACTAGAACAAATGCAAAAGGACGAAGATTAGCAAGCATCGCCTACAACTATGACCTTACTCTCCTGAACGATGGTAGCCCCACCTTTCTTCGAGGCGTGACATACGGCAGCTGCCTCGATCTTCCTTTCGTCTCCAACTCTCTCGCCAGATGTGTGAAGTGGTTTCCGGATATTGAAACGCATGGGAGTGATCACATTCCCACTTATCTTAACATCAAAGGCTTGTCGTCTAGATCTGGTCCACGGAAGACCATTCGGAAGATTCAATGGGCCACCTTCAAGTCTGATATGGAAGATGCTTGCCGCGAGGGCCTACCATCTGGGTTAGAGCAAACAATTAAAAGTACGATGCAAAACGCCACTCGGATGGTGACGATCTCTTCCACGCGAAACGACTTCGATATAGAATTAGAGCGACTACGAGCACTTCGTCGCCGGGCGGAACGTCGATATCGGCGTACAAAATCTATCCATGACCTTAGGGCGGCCAGGAGGATGCAAAAGAAGATTCAGCGTCGCATGGATAGATTAGCATCGGAACGTTGGGCAACGTTTTGCCAGAAACTAGACCCCCGGAAGCCACTGTCTCACATTTGGAAAACGGTGCAAGGTCTGCGTTGCCTTCCGGAGCAGCGTTTTCCATTCAAGGCGCTCGCGCTCTTCCAAGGGCGACAGGACATCGATGTCGCAGAAGACTTTTGTGCGAGGATCGCCGACCAAGCGACTCGTCCAGATCCTCCAGCCCAAGGTGACGTCTCCCATTCCCGTGATGGCCGCATGGACCTTCCTTTTACAATGGAGGAGCTCGAGGCGGCACTAGCTCTCTGCAGACGCTCTTCATCTCCGGGTCCAGATGGTATATCATACCGAGCCTTGTGCTATCTTGGAGAATCCGCACGGAAAGAATTGTTGAGTCTTTACAACTCCTCATGGCAGGAGGGAAACGTTCCTGATGAATGGAAAATAAGCCGCTTGGTGCCACTCTTGAAGCAGGGCAAATCCCAACTCGAGCTCACCTCTTACCGCCCAATAGCGCTGGCCAGCTGTGTAGGAAAGATAATGGAACGAATGATCCTTGGCCGCCTGGAATGGTACCTTGAGCACTACAAGATTTATCCGAATTCCATGGCTGGTTTCCGACGTGACCGCTCTTCCATCGACAATGTAGTTGATCTCGTTTCATATGTTCAGCACGAAAGGTCCCGTAAGCGTTTATCTGCAGCTTTATTCCTAGATGTAAAAGGCGCATACGATAACGTACTACATGAGGCCATTCTCGATGCTCTTGCAACGGTTGGCCTAGGTGGTCGAGTCTTTTTGTGGATTGCAAGTTACCTATCTGCAAGATCATTCTTTGTGTTAACTGACGATGGCCCGACTACGCGACGCTATACCAGCAGAGGCGTTCCTCAAGGCGGTGCTCTCAGCCCGACGCTATTCAACCTCGCTCTTCTTGGACTTGCTGAATACTTACCAACTACCATCAAGATTTCAATATACGCAGACGACATCTGTGTCTGGACTTCGGCAGTCACACGTCCACAGATACGTGCGCGGCTTCAAAGAGCAGCAACTTTGACAGCGAGCTACTTGTGTAAACAAGGTCTCAGCATATCACCAGAAAAATGCGCACTAGTGGCATTTACTCGTAAACCAATGACGCCTTATGTCATCTCAATCAATAGGCGGACCATTTCCTATGTCAGAACCCACAGGTTTCTTGGCGTAATCATTGACCGAGACCTCTGTTGGAGCCCGCACGTGGCTTACATGAAACGGCGCCTGACAGCAATTTCCCAGTTGTTTAAATACTTGACAGGAAAGACGTGGGGGATGTCAGTAGACGCAATGATGAAACTCTACAGAGCTCTCTTCCTCGGTTTTTTAAGATATAGTCTACCTGTACTGAACAACACTTGCAAGACAAATATTCGTGTTCTGCAGGCAGAACAAGCTCAAGCACTCAGAGTTTGCCTTGGTTTGCCCAGATGCACGTCAACAGAGGCAACTATTGCGATTGCTGGGGATCATCCGATGCAAACTCACATTACGGTGGAAACCCTGAGAACGCACATCAGACATTTTGCACGTGCTCCCTATCACCACCTTGCAACACTACCTTCAGACAGGAGCCAAGCATCGTTCTCTAAAACTATCATCAAGTACAACGACAAACTTCCCTCGGGCTTCACCGCTGCATCTAAACCATCGATGCCCCCTTGGTGTCTTATTAGCCCCACAGTACATCTCAGTGTACCAGGAATCAAGAAAAAATCTGAGCTATCGTCACCTGTGCTGAAACAACTGTCTCTGCTTCTTCTACACGAGAGGTATGCGGACAGTGTACATATTTATACTGATGGTTCCACAAACCTCCAATGTTCGTCCGGTGCTGTGGTTGTCCCAGCAAGAGCTACTACCATCAGCTTCAGGACTGACCACCCAACGACATCGACATCTGCGGAACTAGCTGCTCTTCGCGCTGCACTTTATTTCGTCAATCGGGAACCACCTCGACAATGGTCAATATTCAGTGACTCTAAGGCAGCCCTACAATCTGTGCTATCAGCTCTGCGTCGCGGGCCATACGAACAGCTCGTATTCGATATTAGGCACCTACTTCATAAATCACATGAGAAAGGACACCACGTGGCATTTCAGTGGCTTCCAAGTCACTGCGGTGTCATAGGGAACGAAGACGCCGATAATGCCGCTCGGGCAGCTCTTGACGACACACAGGAAGAGGCCATACCACTCTCACGGTCCGACGCTGCCAGCAGACTTCGAGTGCTTGCCCAGGAGATCACGCTCTCTCTATGGTGCACACCCAGCGTCCAGACCAACCGGAGCAATCGTCACTACCACATGCCCTCTTTGATGCATCTCTGTATGCCATCTGGACTCCGCCGAAGAGAGGCCACTATGCTTTATCGCCTATGGCTAGGGGTGGCATTCACTAAATCTTATTCATTTCTGATTGGAATGGCCGACAACGCTCTTTGCGATGCCTGTCTTTGCGAGGAGACGCTGGAACACATTCTATGCGACTGTCCTGAATATAATGTTCAGAGACAGTCCCTGGCGTCCGTTCTAGCGCACCTTGACAACAGACCAATGTCAGCTGAAGTGATTTTCACATGTCGTCGACAGAAGACATCGCAGCTGAAGGCGACGAAGGGACTACTTCGCTTTTTAAAAGCAACGGGCTTGGACAAGCGGCTGTGACAGTGATGTCAGGTACCACGCAAGAGTGACGGACTGTGACTGACGATGTGTGTGCTGTGATGTGTGCTCTCTCTCTCTCTCTCCTCCCCATCTTTCATTCCCCTTCATCCCGCTCCCATGTGTAGGGTAGCAAACCGGTTGTGCTGAACTGGTTAACCTCCCTGCCTTTCCTTCTCCACTCTTTCCTTCCTTCCTTCACGAGCAACGAATTTTTTATGGCCGCATACACCCGGACCCCTAGGGTGTTCCTGGTTTATGCTGTACCAATTATTCTTTTATCACAACTAAACTTGGGATTCACTGTTAACGCTGAGACGAATTGTAGTCACCGTTACTTGTTCTTCATAAATATAAATCTTTGCATCAGAATGCTTGCTTTTTTTTTTGTAGCACCGGCCCATTCTTTCCTCTCTGTCTCTCTTGGAGTACCAGTCAAAGCTATCTTGCTACCGCTTGCTGTCGAACGCAAAAGGAACCTGTGATGCGATTTGGGTCACGTGGCGTGTGTCCGTAATAGAGCAAGCCACTATAAAGGACCTCTGTTTTTCCACGTATAAATTTGCCCCCTCCTTTCTCTACAAGCGAAGGCGTGCAGGCGACGGTCAGTATACTATATATACGCGCCGACACGTTAGCCTCGCTACATGTGCTAGTGTTTTTCTACTACAATCGTCATGGCGCCACACACGTCCAACGAGAAAGGCTCGTCTGCGAAGCGAACCGCAATCTGCATGCACTGGCCGTGCGCGCCGCCGGCGCGTTTAACGTTTGCTACAAAGATTGTGAAGTTAAGTGCTCGGATCTTGAGGAATTCAGCCTCGCTAGGCTATGCTACTTTAATGGGGCCGGTGGAATATGTATCGCGCAATTCGTATGCGCGCCCTCGTACGCGTACGCTTCGCCATTATAAGGTGGGGAAGAGCAGCGCCAAGAATATTACAAAAAAGGTGAGGTACAGATAGAAAGTGTTAAAATCTCGCTCGGATAAAAGGCAGCTGGCCTTTGCCGTTTCTTTTTTTTTTTCTTTTTCCTGTGTCCCCGCATTCGCGTCTTCGGAGTAGCCAGCACACAAATTGCATTCACCAAAAACGCTTAAAATCTGTTTCAGTGAAATTTGTATCCTGGCCTGGACTCATACCTTTAGTAGATAGCAAGCGAAGAAATTTTTGAGCTGTGAGTATTTTTTGAAACTTTATGCTTAGTAAACACTTGTGATTGCAGATAGAGGCGTATGTCATTGTTTTTGAACATCGCAAATGCGAAAGCAACTCACCTCATTGTTCAAATGCAACGCGCCTTGCCCCAACACCCATCTTTTCTTTTTCGGCTTTTCGCAATGCAACTGACTTGTCTATTTCAGTACATGGACGGCAACACCGAAAATAAACGGGAATATCTAATGTAGAAGTTCGTAAGGACGAACTCAAATTTCGCTCAGCGAAATACTACAACGCGTACCAGCTCGGATAATTGGCCTAACGGCAAACGCCAGACTGTGTAATAAAGCACAGTATGTCAAAACTATCCACTGTCCTTCTTCGTTGCTCCCTAAATTTTTTAAAGCTGAAATATCTACTACCTCTTAGCCTAGAGAATCGCGTTTCTTAGGCAGGATAGACGTTCATGAATATATCGCGAAATATTGGACGTGCTCCTGCCAAGCATGTTCGAAACACTAGATGCGACGCTTCTAACACAAACTGCATCCTTAGACGATTTGCTCTCTATCATGACGTTCCTAAACCGTCTCGCAACGCCTTACCTTCCTCGTATATTTCCTTGTTGTACCACCAGTCCCTTGAGTGTCGCCATCACTTACTGCGGTATTCGCAAAACAGCGTTTCTAGAAAATATTGAATCTTTGAGAAAAAGAAAGCTTAGGTAATAAGTGTAATGTTATATGGCTATAAAACGCACCAGGACTTCGTGCACTGGGTGCTCGATTACCGAGAGGTCTGCATAAGCTAGGCCGCACTGAATATGGCGAATCAGTTCTGAAGAATCTCGCAACGTGGAGGGAGGTTCATGAGAGAGAAGATTCTCATCCACCCGAATGTAGCACGAAGCTATAGAAAGGAAATTCATACGGATTTCTCAGAAAGAATGCTTCGCAGTTGAGGAAAAATTCGTCCTGGTCCGGGATTCAAACCCGGGACCAACGCCTATCCGGGGTGGTCGCTCTACTATCTAAGCTAACCAGGAGGCTAGCAGATAGCAGCGCGATGGCGCTTTAATAGACAACTCGAAGCACAGGGGCACTGAATATGGCAAGTCAGTTTTGCGGAGTCTCGCAAGGTAGGATGCCGCAGCCCGTACTGCAAGCCCACAGTGTAGCAAAATTCACTTGCCCACTGCGCATGAGCCCAGAAAATTCACTAGGTAGTAAAGTGTGCAGTTGCTGCACGCTGTAACACAAATTTATGGGCACACGTAGCACGTACACGTCCTTTGACGCAAGTTCTTTTCTCCTGCAGCCTTTTCAAGCCTGCTTTTTTCGCACAAAGTAATTTGCCAGCTTGCCTTATATACGTAAAGTAGAAAAACGGGGCAGTATAATCTGATGACAGCTCCTATAAAGTCAGCATCAAGTTATCCGTTGAGTTGAGTTGGGTACTCAAGCAATCATGGATTCGGAGTACGGGGGCCTGATGAGCTCCTGCCAATATATCTTAACACAAGGTCACTTATCACAATGTCTCGTTTTATAGCCGCATGTGAGGTATTTTTACGTCCGATGACAATACATGTGACAGTCATTCTATATAAGACAGTGTAAAAGCGGCAAATATTTTCTTACATGTAAATTATGCAAGTGAGCATCCTATTATAACTCAGTGGCTAATGCTATATTCTAATTTGTACCCCCACAACATCATTGTGAGTTATGTGGCTGGGTGTGGCCCTCACAAAGACCTATTTCTTCCTCCCTGAGTTGAATAGAACACCTTCATGCGATAGTTGCGTGTATGAGGAGCACATATAGAACATCTCCTCACCACCTGTCTCCTCTACGATGGCCTTCAATTCCGCACCGCGTGAAATCACTTGAATTTGAGATCATTCACAGTGATTGCGTCGTGGTCCAAAAAAAGCCCAGAAAATGATACTTGCAATATTGCAGCTCCTGAAACCGGCAGACCTCAGTGAACAACTGTGTATTATACAGTGTCGATGTGCGCCACCTGACGAAGCGACACTGTCAGTATTTTCTCTGTCCTTCTTTCTTTCTTTTAATTCCTTTACTCCCTTTCCCCTGTGTAGGGTAGCAAACCGGACATGCGTCTGGTTGACCTTCCTGCCTTTTCTTGCATGTTTTCGCTCTCTTCACACGCTGAACGCGTCCTGATTTGATGCTTTATAGAAACAACGTGAATGATACTGCACAGGAATTATCGGACGCGTTCTTTTTTTTTCTTTTTGAAGTGAAAAAAATAAATGCTGGTGCACTTAGATTTAGATGCACGTTAAATAACCGCAGGTGGTCGAAATTAATCCGGAGTCCTCAACTACGGCGTCTTATTAAGTTCCAGTATTCTTGATTGACCCCACGAGTCAATCAATCGTCGTGAAACCTGTTTTCAAGGCCCTACATTTGTACACCACTAGCAGAGCGTAAACCACTACTGTTCTTTATTACATTTTACCTAATGCCTCTTTGTCGCTCACCGAGGCGGGCGCAGGTGAATTGACTGCAAGAGCGGCGGCGTCCGGCGACTTGTCCCGGAAGTCGGCCGTGCACGCTGCCGGATGTTAGATCTGCTGCAGCAATTGTTTCTGGTGGTTTAACCTGTTTTAGGTAATATTGGTTATTTCATCATCACAGGAACGAGCTTTTTCGATAATCTGAACCCGTATTCACATTGCTTTTCTTACATATAGCCTTTTTTTTTATGACAACTGTTTTGAACGTGCACCATAACGACGCTGTCAATGCGCCGATGGCCAATTATGGACGGTATTTGCGCAACATAAGTTTTGTGAATACAGGCATCGACATCTCCCTGTGCGTCAAATTGTTCCTCAAGGACATTATTAGAAGACTGACGTTCCCCTGAAGAAAAACCCGCATGCCGATAATCGAGGCGCCGAGGCAAAAAGAACTTAATTAGGAACGTTTGCGGTGATTCGCAGTGAGTCTTTGAAGCAGTAACCGTTAATGAAGCTTAGTCCAAGTCAAAGTGTCTGTAAAATTGTTTCAGTCCATGACTGCACGTTTCCGGTTTATTTGACAAGGTTCGGCGCTTTGCATTTTAGGCTTGCCAGTGTGACCGACAAAGAAGTTTTGCGATGACAGATTACTCTACCGTAAGAATGGGCTCACTAGTGAAAAGTAAGCGTTTATTTTTCGTATTGCTTACTTCAAAAGCTCTATTGGTATAGATACCCAGCATCTACACCAAGAGTTGCGAGACGTCTATTTTAACGCCACAAAGCAGGGATGACTGACATTTGCCGGAACCGGTATAGAGCCCCCCAGCCGAACGTCATCTTCCCTGTCGAAGGTCATTCACATTTTCGGCCTTCCATTACGAGAGCTCGTGGCATAAGTATGGATATGCTTGACATTAAATAAAGGGTTTGCCACCTCATTTATTTGTTTATTTCAAGAATTTTTGTTCTATAGACAGATCACAGGTATAGATTGTGCCATTACTTTACTCTTCACCCACTTACGTCCTCATTGTAATACACACAGAACCTATAGAACAGCAAGTGGAATTTCTTCTAGGGAAGTAGTTCACAGATGAAATCTCATATACTACTCAAAAATCATGCTTTTAGCTGAAATAGTGGGCCCATCCTACTGAGGTTCTCTCACCCCTCTGTAATGTGAAATCTAAACTTGTCAACGTTCAACATGAGAACCACCTCGAGTGAAGCTAGCTTATGGGGCTCTTTAAGGAATTTTCAGCCCGGTCTCACCCTACTGCAGGAATTATCAAGCCTTGCCCGGGATATCGTTGGGGTTAGGGAGGTTAGAAGAGCTGGCGAAGGATATACGGTGCTGACTATACTAATGCACACGCACGTCCACCGCTACAGAGGCCTTACAGATAAGAGAGAATACGAGGCAGCCTTTATAATTTAATAGGACACAGCAGACAACATCGATGAATTCCACAGCATAATTTAATTGGTAGCATTCATCGTAATAAAGCTTGATAGGGTACATAAATTTTAATTGGTACAAACGTATTCTCTAGCATACAGTCATTATGTGGGAGAAGTAGAATGTCATCCGAGGGCGTTTGGTTAGCAATGAGAAAGGTGAAAACTCAATGCACTATAGTCATGGGTGACTACAATGCGAAAGTGGCGGCAGAGAAGACTGGGGATAAGGCAAACGGCAAGTATGGCATTGACTCTAGAAAAAGCAGAGGAGATATATTGGTACAGTTCACTGAATATATTTATCAGGAAGCGCAATAACTGGAGGTTTGCCTCGAAAAAAAGTAAAGAAAAAATTTGTCGGACCTTCCACTTCGTGAAGATGGTTACCCAGCGAAGCTGAAACGTGCGGCCCCGGTGTTTATTACTGGGTTAATCTCGAGGGGTCATCAAAGTATCTCTCAATTATGAGGTTATATATATATATATATATATATATATATATATATATATATATATACACACGTTCGGCTGCGACGGAGAGAACGACGTCAGTGACGGTATCCCCGCAGACCACCATTGTCGCTTGCGTTCGATCTCTCAAGTTTGATCGGCGGCATGGTTAGCAGCATTCGCGCGCCATTGCCGCTTGGGGTCTTCGAAATTAAATTGCTTCAAAATGAAATCTGTCCGTTACGGGAAGACAATGAATGGCTTATACCCCCTTAAGCAATGACTCATAACCCCGTAAACGTGGCCTCCCCATTACGACGACAGAAGAGAAGTGAAATTCTTCGCTGGAATTATGAGCGGCAACGCCGCCAGCTGTGGAAGAAGATAACGACGACGAACGCGGGAGCAGTGGCACGAGCGCGCGCCGAGCACGAGCAGGAGCGCAACCCGAGGGGCGCCAACGAGCCAGCTGCGGAAGAAAACGACAACGCTCAAGCCAATGCTGATGATGATAGTTTTCTGTACACAGGCGATTTCGCCTAGTCCTAAACGATTTCGCCTAGACGTATAAAGCTTTGCTTTAAAAACATGAAATTACGAGGGGCGTTCATAAAGTTCGTATTATTGCCATGAAAAAAGAGAGACAAAGAAACGAAATTTTATTGGAAGTTTATTCCTTCTCTACATAATCTTCTCCCAAAGTCACGCACTTCTGCCAACGATGCATGAGCTGCCGCAGTCCACTGCTGTAGAACTCTTCATTTTGAGAGTTCAGGAAGAGCTCGACTTGAGCGATGACTTCTTTGTCGTCCCGAAAATGTTTCCCGCGCAGTGTACTCTTCATGCGAGGGAAGAGGAAGAAGTCCCTTGGTGCGAGGTCAGGTGAATATGGCGGGTGACGCAAAATTTCGTAGGCTAAGGAGGCTGAATGCGTCGCTTTCACATGTGCGGAGTGAGCCGGTATATTGTCATGGAGCAGACGGACGCCTTTCGTGAGCTTTCCTCTACGTTTCTCCTTGATAGCACCTCACAATTTGGTGAGAAGCTCGCACTAGTACTTTGCTGTAATAGTTTGGCCTTTGCTGGCATAATCTGTGAGAAGAGCACCACGGCAGTACCAGAAGACGCTCAACATGACCTTGCCTGATGATGGCACAACCTTGGCCTTTTTTGGCGCGGGTGAGTTTCCGTGCTTCCATTGTTTGCTTTGAAGTTTAGTTTCAGGATCATAATTGTGCACCCAACACTCACCCATGGTTATCAGGCGTTCATAAAGTCGTCAGGGTGGCGCTCGCAAAGCTTCAACATTTTTGTGGCTGCTTCCTTCCGCAAGTATTTTTGCACTGGCATCAGCAAACGCGGAACCCAGCGCGCGGCAACTTTCGGCATATGCAGGTTGTAGTGAAGTATGTTGTGCACAGAGCCTGCACTTACGTTAACCTGTCCTGCTAATTCTTCAACAGTTGTCCGCCGGTCAGCGAGTACGAGAGCCTCCACTTGCGCAGCAACTTGTGGTTCACCATCGAGCGAAGGGCGGCCACTTCGTTCTGCATCATCCACGCTTCTTTGACCGCACTGAAATCGTCTGCGCCATTTGACAAGTGTCATAGGCTGGGGCATTCTCACCATACACCACCACTAGCTCGGCGTGAATCGTCTTGGCATCTTGTCCCTTCCAATACAGAAAGCGGATCACTGCACGTGCTTCAACTTTCCCGCTGGGTGCTGCCATTTTTGTTTTGGCCCCCTGGCGGCGTTGCGCGGTAGTATATAGAACATTAGTTTTATATTATGCTAAAACTCGACAGACGTACACTCATTTTTATGCATATTTTGCACGCCTTTTCTAAATCTGTCGCACTGATAATACGAACTTTATGAACGCCCCTCGTAAATAAATTGCAAATTCTGCGCCGACCCCTGCATAGCGCAGGATATCAAAGTGTTAGGTAGGGTGAAAGGTAGTGATCATAAGTTAGTGAGGTCAAGGATTGCTCTCAATTTCAAGAAAGAAAGACCAAAATTATTCGAAAGGAAACAGGCCAACCTGGAAGCAGTCAACGGAAACCCATTGAATTAAGGCTATTGCTCATGAACAAATATAAGGCCTTGGAAGAGGGGGATAAAAACAGCGTAGAAATAAGGAGTGAGACAATGACTAAAATAGCATCGCAGGACACAATGTAGCTCGGAGGTAAGGCACCACGACAGCAAGCCGGCAAGTTCAGCAAACCAACAAAGAATCTAATAAAAAAAGACGTAGAATGAAAGCATTCAATGCCAGGGCTCAGGTCGGATATGCTGAACTGTCAAAGCTTATCAAAGTTAACCTCCCTACCTTTTCCTTCACGTTTCTCTCTCTCTCTGATCAGCAAAACAAAATAAAGTAACATTTGAAATTATGGCGTTCGAAAGATTGAGGTAGCAGTAAAGAATGGGCGCAGCATAAAATCATTGAGAAAACTTGGAAAGAATAACATGTATGCATTGAAAGATGAAGAGATAAATTTTAAAAGCCATTCCGTCGACATACATGTATAAGAGCATCAGAGAAATCGTATACTCAAGCATACGGCAGCCACGTACCCATGATTGGACTTAATGGCGAACAGGAAATACAAGTGCCATGCGCAACTAAAGATGAGGTCAAAATGGCTTCTGACGACGTGTCCAGGAAAAATGCGGCAGAAGAAAATGAAATAACAGTCGATTTAATAAAAGCTGGAGGGGTTACTATACTTTAAAAGCTTGCAACCTGAGCCTCAAGATTTTATGTGTAACAGAAAGTTGGAAGAACGTCAACGTTGTACTAATCCGTAAGAAGAGAGAAATTAAAAATTGCTAAATTTTAATTGCATCAGTTTGCTTTCAGTACTGTACAAAATATTCACCAAGGTAACTTCCAATAAAAATCAGGGCAACACTTGGCTTCGGTCAACCCAGAGAACAGGTTGGCATCAAGAAGGAGAATTATACAATAAATCCCATCTCTGCCATCAATCAATTGAGAAATCTGCGAAGTACAACGAACCTCTTCATGTAGCCTTCATAGATTACGAAAAGGCCTTCGATTTAGAGAATATACAAAGAGTCACAGAGGCACTGCATAATCAAGATGTAGAGGAAGCACAAGTAAATATTTTATCAAATATTTGTAACGGTTACAAAGCAATCTCAATCTTTATAAGAAGAACCAAAAAGTATTGATTAAGAAAGAGGTCAGGCAAAGAGACAATCTCTCCAATGTTATTCACTGCATGTTTTTAAAAAGTATTGAAGCTGTTAGACTGATAAGCATTAGGTGTGAGAATCAACAGGGAATATACCGGCAGCCTGTTGTTGCAGGCGGCATTGACCCGTACAGCACTGATGGAGGTTACTTCCAACAAATGGCTGAATTAATACCTTAGCAGACAAAGTCAAAGAATGGGTTTGAAGGCTGATATGCCTAAGACTATGATATTGTTCAATAAGCTAGACAGAGAACGAAAATGTGTGATGTGACGATAGCCTCTAGAATCTGAGTGATCTCCACGAAACGCCTTTTTCTTGTATTTTATGGAGATGTAATCAGTGGAAGGCCACAGCTTCTTAGGATCACCACTTCTTGCTCAAAAGTGCTGATGCGCATATTTATGCGACAGTAGCCAGCTGGCCATGCTGTGCAAGTTGACGTTCGCCGCAACATTCCGCACACAAACCCAGCGACGTAGCCTGCAACGTTGTTACATCGGGTGACAACAGCGAAACGCTTTCTAAATCGATTTCCTCCTCACTTCCATCAATAAGTTAAACAATTGGGTGGGAAAATCTTCGGTGTCGTCGGTTTTTACTGCCGCGACATGAAGTTCATCCAAAGCACATATGTGACTGCTCGCACACAACATGCAATTGTGATCAACATTCCCCATTTTCAAGTGCTGTCGGTATCTGACCTAGGGAACTCTGTTTCGACAGGTTTTAGCTTGCAGGTTTCTTAATTTGATCTGTTCAACTTAGTGAGTTCGCTCATTGCTTACCTAAGGTACAAGGGTACCAGGAAAGTTTCTTGTGTTATATTTGATTACGCAAAATAACTAGGACAACCTTGCATAGTAAAAGCAGCTTGTTATCTATACATGTGTATTATTATTACTCTAACGATTAGACACGCATTCACCTTTTATGTCCAACAGTAATGCAACATGCAACGTATAACGCCGTGCTTGACCTATAGCAACAAACATTTATTGGCAACATTACTTTTCGACTCTGCGCATTTGATTCACAAGCAGTAAGTTCTGCAAGGACGCACGAATGCGTACTGCAGACATCGCTGAAAGCAGGCAGTGAAACGAGAAGACCGAAAAACATATATTTCAGCGACTCGTGATTTATTACGTGATTAACAGCTATATGAACCTCCGGTAATAATATATTCTTATCTTTTGCATGTATTTCGGGATGTTTACGACAATCTCTATGACATCAGGTTGTAGCCTCGTTCATGCTCCCGTCCAGTCGAAGCACGATTACGTGAAGTGGTCGCTGCCAAGCCCGCTTGCCGGAGGTGCTTTCAACTTGTCCCTTCCTAAGCTTACTAGCCCATTGTTTGTACACACCACTCTAAGACCACGGGAACCTGGATAACAAAAGCCAAATAATCACCTGTAGCACTTTGCTGAATGTATACATTCAGCAAAGTGCAAATTTCAACGGTATATTCAGCTGTATTTTTTTTGCACACAGTTTAAAAAGAAAAACACGGTACGTATACACAGAGGACTTCTCCGGTTCGCTTTAGTAGTTCATGGCACAACAGGCAGGCATTTAAGAGGGAGAAAAAAAGAAGAATTAACTTTAATCGCGAAGATGGCTTAGTGCCGAGCGATCGTGCATGCGAAGGGCCGCTACGAAGTCGCGAAACGTCGGCTTCCGGGACAAGTTCTTCTAATTACTTCCGGTGGCTTCAGCCGAGGACTCTGGATGCGCCATTCAGCTTCCCATAGTATAGAAATAATTGTAAGTCGCTCTTGACCGACTCCAACGCGCATTTGTCCGCTTTCAAAAAAATTTCGGTCCCCACAACCCCAGAGCGGAGAGAAGGCGATTTTTCATGGTCCGCCGAGCACACATAAGTGCTACAATTACAGCCTGTTTTGCTGGCACTAAATAAAGCGGCGGCAGTTTCCAAAGACGTCCTTGGATTTTTATGGCACTTTTCGCCAGGTATTTATACGTTACAGTATTTGCATTTCATGAAAGTTGATAAGGCTTTGTGGAATCTCTTCCGACCGGCTGCTTGCATCGTAGTGTTGGTTATGTTACCTGCTCACCCATGCGCCGCATAGCGACAGCTGCACCTCTAGGGTCGAGAACTTTCCTACGTCATATTCGCAAATACACAGAATGACTTTCTTTCAGGTGAGTGGCAAAATAGGGAAAGGTTAACGGTGAGCACTGTAGCACTGTTTGGAGAAAATGCGTGACGTCCTTCTTAATTCGTTTCAAGTTCATCTGATGGAAATACTCCCACTTTTCCGTCAACGAAAAGGCAAGACAATGGAATCGGCCTACCAGTTACCAAGAAGTACGAGCGAAATTCTTGTTAGGCTGATGTCGTGCTACTGCAGTTGGCTTCTAAACTTCGCCCCGGTTCACCACATGTAATTGATTGACTCACTGTTAAGGATCCTTTAATTTTCACGCACAGCGAATTTTGGACCATCTTCCTCAATTTCAAAGTCTCAATGGAGGCTCGAAAACTGAAGCAAATTGGTGCGTCTGCTCTTTTCACAACACAGTGAGTTCTGGACCAACTGCATGCTCTGAAACTGACAGACAGACATCATTGAAGTTTCGTATGCTTTTCGTATATTCTTTTTCTGCATTTGCTCATTCATTAAGAATTATACGCTACGTACAGAAAGGTGGAAAGTAAATAAAGGCTAGATACGTATTGTTTGTCTTTACCTGGAACATTCAATTCTAATTTCTAGAAGCTTAACTAAGAGAACGGTTGACGAGACAGCGTACAAAACCGTTCTTTCTGTACATTTTCGCCGTGTTTCTAACCACTGCACCTGAAAAAATTGGCTGTTACTTCAGGCATGCTCGTACCTGCGCGCTTGCTGACAGCGGCTTATCTTTTCCACAGCGATCTTAACAGCGAGTACCCATTCCCATGTTGAGCAAAAGGGATTCTTAGAAAACAAAGGGCAACTTCCCAGGCTTTAGTCACACGTTACGAGAACATATTAAAAGAAAAACAAAGCAGCAGGCTGAGTTCAGGAAACTTCCAACAAAGCCCGCTGGCGTCGTGTGTTTATTTCATCGCGCCACACTTCGCATCTCAAATATTCCCCTATAAGAACGACTCAGCACGTGTTTGGCATGCTGAAGAGAACAAGACACTCATGTCATCAGTTTTGTGTGCCATTAGCATACGGCGAGGCATGGCAGACTACTAATCTGAAGGCGCAGGTTAAGTGGCCGCACGCGTCTTCGTTTGCAACGTTTTGGATAACGAATAACTAAAAGTGAAAGTTTCTTCACATTTCGTTCAATCTATAAAAACAGGAGTGCGTTCCAGATTTCTTTTTCTTTTCTTCTTGAGCCATGCACAAAACTTGTCATGACAAATCCTAACTTTTATCTACATACTCTGCAATTATTGCAGCCCTGTGCTCCTTTTACAAATTATTTCTTCTTCTTGCCATTTTTACTTTTGAAAAAAGTGACCAAGTAGCCCCAAAGTTGCGCACAAAAGCCATTCTTCGGGGCGGATGCGCTTTCCATCTAAATTCTCCCGCCAGGCCTATACGCTCTCAATGATTAGGCAGGCAGTCGCCACTCCCCCTCCCACTTCTTAAACAATGGAGGCGTGAGCTGCGTGCTCCCCCATCCGCAAGCGAACGCTTCCAGCTTTCCGTCTTTGCGGGGTTTCTTTGAAGGGGGTGCTCTCGTGTCGAATGAATGAAAGGAAAAAAGTTCGGCCGGGGAGTGGAGAAAGGGGGGGGGGGGGGGGGTGGAGGGCTTGCTTCGTGGAAGAGGGCTCGCAGAGGAGGGTAAGCTTTTCGTCTAGACAGAGTGAATGAGAAGACCAGTGAGAAGACAAGCAATGGGGGAGGATGAAACGCTCGTAATGCAGTTCTCGATGCCCCGTTTGCGAAGGGTTACACCACGACGAAGCACTACCATTTCTTGTTCCACGTAACTCTCTTAAGAGTGACGCCGACTGAGCGCCGCGTGACACAGTGAGCCTGACGACGGCAGCACGCGGTCAGAATCCATGGCGACCACGGCCGAGGCTTTCAGTTTCTTCGCGTACTTTGTGCGGGTTTGGATCCCGTACAGTCTTCTGCTCTGCCTCGTGACATGGCTGTTCGGCGTTGTGCGGCAGTGGTGGAACGTGCGACAAGCTCTGAAGCCTCTGCCCGGCCCACCGGACGCTGTGCCTTTCTGGACCATGCTCAAGATGTATCGATCTAGGCGCTCAGTCATCACGCAGAAGACGGCAGGCACGGGTAAGTACCGACATTGAGCGGCGACATTGGCTGAACAGTCGCACCACGCCGATGGTGCCTGATGTGGTCCGCTGGAAAACATTGGCGCATTCTTCCGAAAGCAGCGTCGCCGCGTGCCTTGTTCCCCATTGTTTGCCAACTTTGTCTCATTTTGGTCGCGGCGGTTCCGCAGGGACATGAAGTTAGGTTAAATATAAGGAAGTTGCTCTTTTAGTTTAAAAATATGAAAACGAGCGTTCCAAAATGCGAAAGAGCTCTCTAACTTTGATGTCTTGTTGCGCTAGCGTTTTCTATTATCACGGCGAAAACCACAAACTCCATCTTGTGGTCACGAAAGGACGTCAGAACGCAGTACGAAAAATGCAAGTCGCATCGAGAATTTTTCAGGTGATCGCTTTGAGTATCACTTGAAGAAAAAAAATCTTGCACTGTGAAAAAATTTTACTTCCGGCAGTTTTACGCGGATCTCTACCAAACAGCGTGGCTTTCTTCGAGCATCTATGCGGATAAGAATATGTCCATATCTTTAATAAGGTTGCCTGGGTTGTGCGCTCGCTTTCTATGTACTTTTTCAAAGTCCTTTGATTTCAGAGCGCTTATCGCCAAGCTTTAAAACTTTGCGTAATTATCTGCAGCTTTCTAAATGCTGTGTAGGAAAGCACATGTCATGACGCTTCCAAACACACTGATTGTAACCTTCGTAGCTCTATGCTACGAAGCCGGCCGGTTGCCCCCCCCGTTTTTCTTCTCAACTTTCTCTGAATGTTTATTGACGTGCGGATTTCCGTGGAACCCTGTAGGGTAAATATTATTAATTCGCTTCGAGTTCTTGATTACTTCGCCCTGACCTTGATATCGGCGAAACTCCTGATTGGTTTTGGAGGTTGGTAGTAAGTTTGCCCGGAAAGCGGTTGGGCTGAGTTCGACCCCCTCGACTAGGACAAAATTTTTCTTCAATTTCAAAATTTTCCTGCTGAGAAACTTCTTTTGTGTTTCTTTTTGGGACTTCGTGCTACATTCAGGTGAAGACCATTGCTCTCTTGATTTCCTTTTTCCCCTGCTTTGCGGATTGCCGCAGCAACAAGCTGGTTAATTGACGCACCATACGTGTTTCTAAGAAGGATGGTTGCTGAATAATTGCCCAAAGCTGTCGTCGTCGTTTTGATGCCGAAAGACGTTTTGTGAAGCAGGAAGTAACCTTATGCTTGTCTCGCAGACGTTCATTTTGGTGCAGCTAATCTTGAACGAAATTATTGATTCCCTCGTCGGTCTTAATCAAGAATGACACCCACAAAAGCCACCGGGCATTTACCTACTGGAGCTAGCTGTCGGGCGAACAGTGACGCTGTCGCAGTGCGTCTGACGAACAGTTTGTTTTGATTACACTGTGCATGCGTTATTCTGTTCGCGATTTATGATACATTTTCATGAATATTTATTTTTTATTTTGCCTGCGATGTATTCACTACGCCACAACTGGAAAGGAATGTGGTTCCGTGTCCGTCTTGCTTTCCCGACGGTTACTGAGAGATTGGTGAGAGCGGCTGGGATCACACTTGAAGGACCCTCTGCGCTTACATCTCAGATGCCTACAGCAAGTGGTAGGCAGGTGAATTAGGTGCACGTTAAAGAAATCTAGGTGATTAAAATTAATCCGGAGTGATCCACTACGGCGTGTCTCATTATCAGATTGTGGTTTAGGCATGTGAAACCCCAAAATTTAGTTTAAATTAGTTTAAAACGGAAAAAATGTGTTTTGCCTTTCAATTGAATTTTTTTCTAATATTTTGCGTAAACTTCTCCTAGAGGGCGTAAATAATGCATTTTGCGAATATATTGACTAGAACACCAATGCATTTAGTGGCACGTTTGGGGAATGGAGGTCGGAAAAGCTGTGACGCTCGCAGGATTTGTACTCCATGGACACGCCTTGACTATTGCCTAGCTTCACTATCGACCTAATGCAATCATTTAAGAATATAATGAGAGCGTCGATTTGTGCAAGAATTTGAGATCTCTCTCTCTCTCTATAGTTTTAAGGCAGTTTTTTTGCCACAGAATGTGTCTTATTCTGTGGGAGAACGTTATTTCGCGTGGCTGTAAAGTGCCAAAACACATAAAACCGCAAGCTCTAAAGGGAAATGAAAGATGTGGCGTCTGGCTACAAACCACTGCCATAATAAATAGCGTAAAAAGTAGACGAAATAGTTTTACCTTTCCACGCCTAACCTAATTTATTTACCTGCTCCGGGCGCTCCATACAAGAAAGAGGGTCGGCAGCAAACTTCCTTTCACATGAGTGTCGGCTATTATGCTTGTTTTTTTTTGTTTCTTTTTATGTGAATAATAGATGTTATTCATGTCAGTTCCCTTCTGGCGCTGTTTGACGTGATTACATGATAACTTTTTATCGTTCACGTGTTACTACTGCTTCTTTACTTCAGAGACGCACTTGATGCTGTAAAAATGCTGAAAGCTCAAAAGAAAGGGACCCAAATATTTTACTGTGATAGAAATTCGCATTTCCACCGTCGGCGTCGCCGTCATGTTCCGCGTGTAAAGGCAAAGTGCGATAACACCGTGGCCGCAAACCGTATGCCGTAGGTGCGAGGGAAAGCGTGCGAGGGTGAGCCGAGGGTAGTGGCTTGATCTCGCGCGTGCAAGGGAGGAAGCCCCGGGGAGCTACTTCCTTGCGCTGTCAAGCTGCTACACTTGGCACATTGGTTCGCGAGGTTTAACGTTCGCAAGCAACACTGTGGCTATGAGAGACGCCGTAATGGAAGGCTGCGGTAGAATTTTGACCACCAAAGGTTCTTTAACGTGCACTTAAGTACACGAGTGTTTTTGTATTTTGCCCCCATCAAAAGCAGCTGCCACGACAGGGAATAAGAACACATGTAACCGCAACCCTTGTCCTGAACGTAGCGTGAACGTATAAGCTAAGCGTAATATTTAGGGGCGTGAGAGAATTGGCAATTTTGTTCACGAATCCTGTGGTCCTCGATTCGTATTCGATTCTGAAAAAGTGTATTACATACTTTTAATGTGGGTGTATACGGTCGGATAACACGGTATAAGGATGGTTATTTGATCCAGCAGAAAAAAATGACCTCCTCAAGTCTTTAATCTCCTCAGACGGCCTCCTCAAGTCTGTTATTCGCCAATCTCAACAATAAATACTGAGTACCGCATCTGTAAAGAAAAGCCGCAGTCTCGGAGCTAACACGTGGAGTAGTAGTTTTTGTTTGTTTGTTTGTTTGTTTGTTCACTGCGCGATATCTTCCAGTTACCTGATCAAGCCCTTTGCATCATTAGCGTGCCCATGCATAATTGTTATCCAAATGCTTGCGAAATACATTATTCTTCCACAGTGAACTTCGCTAAATTTGCACTGATGTATCGATAATTTTCTTATTTTTCTTTAGAATACACTGGGTATAAGATTAAATATTCGAAGCCAGTTTTTTGCAAGTCTTTTTATTCAATTGTAAATTTCCTTAATTTAGATATTCTTTCTTAACATTTCTCTCCCTACAGGAGTATGTTTAAACTGCGTCATTACACTGCATTCTAAGCGGACGCATGTTTCAATGACGCCGTTATTTGTAGTTTAGGCACGTTAACAAAAAATATATGAGAGGAAACAGGCTGGGTAGACGGAGAAAATTATGTGCATATAATGCCAGTGCGGCTCCTTCTTTATGAATGTATTATATACACCGCATTACAATCACAATGTTGGAGCACTTGAGCCATCATCAGGCATCACAATGCCATCATCAGGCAATCACAATGTTGGAGCACATGAGCCATCACCCTGTGTATGCGCTAAAACATTCGCTAATTCACTAAAATGCACAGTAACAGGATGCTTTAGTTACAGTGTTGTAGGAACACTTAATGTTTTCACTTTTTATCAGTAGCGCTTCTACACAGTATTTCCTTAAGAGTAACCTGAATGTGTAAACCACAAGTGTTTACGATGAACCTCAGAAAAGGATTCGTACTAGCATAAGTTTGTTGCCCTAGCAGCAATGAGCCGTGCATTGTTTCATGGGGGCAACTCAGATTCCTTCTTAGATCACTGCTCATGTGTATAAATGCGAGCAGGATGATGCAATGTATTTCATTGTAACGTGTGGTGGCCCATTCATAATCTATACGGCAATAGCTGCTTGCACTAAGTGTCATGAGTCTAAACAAAATTGTTCAGGAACCATAAAAGGTGATTGTCAAAGTAAGCGAATCTTAAACTGCACGCTTTTTACCATACTTTGCTTGTCTATGTGTTCTTTGTTCTCTTGTCTAGTTGAAACGTCGTTATTTTGTGCGTTTGTTGCACTGCCGCACCTCGCAATCCAGTGCAGACATAAATGCAAGACGAACGGTTTTGCGCAAACTTCGTCGCAAACGTGTGTATTGCTCCTGGTTATAGTGTCGTTACCCAACATTAAACAACTGGCACGTCCTTTCTGCCGCCTAGCTGGGCCGATACTGAAGGTGTAATGCATTAGGTAAACTGGGCCTATCCAGAAGGCTTTGGATTGTCATGTAGAATCTCAAAGCGTTAGCTGCAATGGGGAAGAATAAGGACACTGGCGCGCTAACTTTCAAACGTCTCAAAGAATTTCTGTGCACAAAAGAAGAGTGGTAATGTTTTATTTATTTATTTATTTACTATGTCGTACCATGCATGCATGCGTCTACGGCTTCGTCAGTAGAGCATAAGGAACAGCTCAGGGAGACTTTGGTTAAAACCCCACCATGGGACTGGACTGGAAAAACTTTATTTAGTTCCTGCAGGCCACGCTTGTACAGGGTGTTTCAGCGAACACTTTCAAAATTTTTTACACTTTGCCTGTGGCAGGTAGCACAATTCTGGTTAATGAGCTGGTCTACTCGAAGAGGCAGACATTACTTGCACAAAGAATTGAAATGCATAGTCCACTAATTACCAAAAAATCACTAATTAGGTTTTCAACTAATTATCTGATGGGCGATATTGCAATTTACAAATTGTAGCCAGGGAGTTCGCAAGGTGAATCCACTCGGAACGAATTTTCGGGATGACACCAGTTTCGAGATATTATTTCCCGAACATTGCGGAGAATTGTATTGGCGTGCCAGTTACTTTTGTGCTTGAATGCATAAAGCAAAGCTTTGTTAAGCAAGTAACTGGAACGCCAGTGCATTTCTCCACAAAGTTCGAGTTGTAGACGTGGATCCGCATTGCGAACTCCACGTCTACAATTTGTAAATTGAAATACCAGCCATCAGGTAATTAATTAAAAAAATAATTAGTGATTTTTTGTTAATTAGTCGATTATGCATATCAATTTCTTGTGCAAGTAATGTCCGCCTCTTCAAGTAGACCAGCTCGTGGACTAGAATTGTGCTATCTGCCACAGGCAACCTTAAAGAATTTTTGAAAGTGTTCGCTGAAACACCCGCCACCCGGTATAGGTCACCAGTTAGCACGCAGCTAACTCCTGTGTAGTTTTCCTCTGCCACGCAACGCCGCGCCTCTAGTTTCGCTCTTACCCACGATGAACCCGTGCGAGCGCCGAGACACCCCGCTGAGGCTCCCCGACGAGAAACCTAGCAAGCCACGCCAAAAATGCCTCCGCCGCGACCGTGATCGGTGTCAGGCATTTGGACATTGACTAGCTCACCGGCACTAGCCTTCCCAACACTAAAGAAACTGAGAGATCCACACTCTAGAAGCAGTTTTAATTGAAGTTTCATTCATTCATTCATTTATTCAAAGCAAGCAGGCGCCTGTGAGGACTGCATAGATATATGCATGAGCTCGCACCAGCTCATGCATATAGCCATTCTCGCTGTATAGGGAACTTTTTTATTGGGATACCTCAGATTTCAACTGGACGAAGCCTACTCCTCAAGAAAAAAGAACCTCTAGCGGAAAGCATAAAAGCTAATCCGAAGATAGTCGTTCGGGGCCATAGAAATCCTAGTGAAAGTGCGAACTTCTGTCTTTCAAAACACATCTTTATTTTCTACCTCCCCGGAGTTAGGCGTGTCGTCGTCTGTCTCGCGGAGCACAGGTTCCCGATGCCGATGGCGAAAAGTGAACCCCGCGAGACGTCTAGTTCCCTCTCTCAGTGGGCGTCCGCGCCACGCTGCGTAAGGGAATGGGCACGTACCACAGTGAAAAAATCGAAGCTCTCTAAGAAGCGCTGGCGGAATGATCCGCGTCACACGGGTTCCTCAAGCACATCGGCCCGACGTTTCAGCGCACTGCGGCACGCATCTCGGAGGCCACACGCGGACTTCGCGGCGGCGCCGCTAGATGGAACAGCATCCCCAGAGTCAGAAATCAACCTGATTATGAAGCGCAAGAAAGGAGCCTGGCAGCACACTCGCCTCAAACATGACGCGTTTCGGAGATGGCAGTACAGTGTGTCACTACATTGGTTCAATGCTAATCGCATTATCGTCTACATTTGTCATGAGATGAGGTCTGCAGGAATTCTTTTTTAATGCATTAAAGGGGCCCTGAACCACTTTTTATCGGAGTGGACAAATGCATTTGAAATTAAAATAGGCTATTTAAGAAATACTTCGCCGCAAGAAGTACTTCAAAGCATTCAGTAGAAGCAGAGTTATTGGCAATCAAACACGGCCTTCGCGGTGCTTGCGCTCCTTCAATGCGTTGTGCTGCGAAGGCTACGGCGGAGCGGGGCGTGCCCACAACGCTCCGCCTTCTAAATGTGACCGTGGCGCACAGTTCTACTTTGATTTTCGATGTTGACGTAGACGCCACTACTTCCGATTTTGGCGCCAACGACGCGCCAAACGTAAAGCAAAACGTAAGCCAAACGCGGTTGTCGTCAGCGAGCCTCAGAGCGCTTAGCCAGTGGACTCATCGCGGCACCCCGCGGCGCCCGCGGTGTCTACGCTACCTATAGCACACCGCAGCTACATGCAACAGCAGTGCGAATGCGCAGCGTTTGCTTCGTGCACGACAGCGCTTGAGTGCGCTTTTGTCTGCTTTGTCCTTCACGAGCTTGACCGACGGATAGTATCCACATGAACTTGCGCATTTTGAAGCGCTATCAATAAGCTTGCCAAGGCGTCTCACCAGGAGGGGTCAGGAATCGGCTCGCGCTGGCAAGCGTGCGTGTGGTCTTACCTTTTGTTTCGCGTGACTTAAGGCTAATTGAGCGTTCAAGACCAGTCGAAATTAGCAAGACCCGATGGCTACGACATCGATAAACTAGGTGGCCAGAGTTTATTCCTACGCGCGCTGCCGAGCGTGAGCAGACGATAGTCGGATTCTTCCGGAAGTACGTAATTATTAGCGAAATTCGAAAGCAAATTTCAGCTTAAGTTCGGCCTGGTTATTAAACTTCGTCAATGAATATACACAGTAACAGTAGGAAGAAGCGTATTGATCCAAACAGCTTTCTTGGTTGACGTCAGCTATTGGCATATAGCAGCCGCGTTTCTGGCGGCTTTAGAAACTGTAAAACTTGGCTGAGATGTCCGTAGCAGCGTATGCTGTCCGCGGACTATGTTTTTTCACCAACCCCGGGGGTTGTTCAGGACCCCATGTATGTACGTATGTATGTATGTATGTATGTATGTATGTATGTATGTATGTATGTATGTATGTATGTATGTATGTATGTATGTATGTATGTATGTATGTATGTATGTATGTATGTATGTATGTATGTATGTATGTATTGAGAAGAGGTTTATTGGCGGTGTAATTCAAGGACGCTACGAGTTCCAAGAACGGCGAGGCAGCGTGGAGCACCGTCTCCAAAAACACCAGCGACCAACAGCGCGAGCAGAGCGGGCCGAGCGTTGGCGATGCCGCTGGACGGAGGCGCGTCTTCTTCTTCACAATCGCCCCCGCAGAAAAAGAGCCATCCTGGCGACCTAAGAGGTGGTTGGCAGAGGGTCATGGTAGGGCTTGAGACGCGCCACGTGGACGAGGTCACGTCCATGCCGGCGCATGTCGTCAGATGGAGAATGTGGCTCGATGAGAAAATTCACCGGGGGCGTTCGCTCCAAGACGCGGTAAGGCCCTTCGTACTTTGGAACGAGCTTTGAGGAAAGGCCTGGAGTTTGGCAAGGAACAGCCAGCCATACAAGAGACCCTAGGACATACATGGGACTGGGCAGTGAGTCGGCGCGTCCTTCCTTCTGGCGCTGTTGTTCTTGTGACGCAAACGTGCGCGCGAGCTGGCGGCACTCTTCAGCTTGTCGGGCAGCTTCGTACACAGGTGGGCACTCGGAAGCGTCAGGATGGTATGGAAGGAGAGTGTCGATGGTATGCAATGGATCCCGTCCATATAGGAGGAAGAAAGGTGAAAATCCCGTTGTAGCTTGTATTGCGGTGTTGTATGCGAACGTTACAAACGGAAGTACTTGGGTCACTGGTGTGTGTCACTGGGTATACGCCACTTTTCGCATAACGTATCACCAACAATTGCGCACCACTCATAAGGTAGATTGCTAATCGCACTAAAGTTGTCACTCATCTTCTAAAGGATGGTTTCACCGGCCAATTTTTTCTAGAGAGATTCAATATTTTTTTAACTGCTTTGCGCATTCAGTTACACACCATCGAGCGGACGCCTACATAGACTCCTGCTAGGCGTATCACGCGCCTCATGTCTCACATTTCTGGTGACAAATATTCTCGAAGATGGTACGTTTCGTACCAGAGCCCGCCAGCTCCAGATTCCAATGTTCTAGCCACTATAGTCCACAGCCACGTGCATAGTAAGGCAGAGTAACACCCCTATTTAGCAACTTCCCTCTTGAGAGCTATAGCCCTTTGAGGCGCTTGGCACGTTAGTCACATCGCATAGCAACAATTTACTTATTAAAGTAACAGCGTGCGCTCTGCTAGCTGCCTATAAATAAAGATAGAGGTTTTACTTGAGAAAAATAAGCCTACTCCACTGCACCGTAATTCATTCGTTACCACGTTTGTTGTACCCTAATTCTACAGTTTCAGTGGGACAAAAGTGGCTGTGGTTGGGAAGCCGTGTTGATAGCGGAGTTTCCCTTTTGGCATCCGAAATGGGAGGTGCTCTGTCGCGAGTGTCGCGGCTGAGGACGGTTGTGGAGCGTGCTCACTCCCTGAAACGTTTTCTTCCTAGTAACAGCATGGGAAGCCAACAGACAATGAAACCATTGCAAGGACGGCTTAGGGGAAATGAAATTCTTCATTGAAATACTTTATTATTATTATTATTGTTGTTGTTGTTGTTGTTGTTGTTGTTGTTGTTATGCACACTGCGGTTAAAAAAACAGTGCTAAAATATTTATGCCTCATTGAATATGGTTAAGGAGAGAAAGTCGCAGATTGGAGTAGCCCAGCGGGTGACGGAAATGACGTGCGGTTTACCAGAGAGTAGAAGGTACGACGTCGTCCAGGTGCAGTCGAGATGAAATTCAAAGGCCATCGCCCTAGTCACCGGGGAGCGTGGCAGCTTCCATTCGCTAGAGCTATAAGGCCACAGGCCTCTGCTAGCAGAGAGATTAAGACCCGTTCTCTCCGAGCCGCAAGCTCAGCACCAACGCACTAACGGGGGTACACTCTGTCAAAAATAGCAGTGCCCTTTGCCCGTGCCCGAAGAGCGTAAGGCAATTAGAGTTGTCCCTGCTTCTCTAACGTCACCGGGCCTGTATGACGGTAAAATAAAGAAAAATGGGCGGCAAGCGCGGTGCGTAGATTCACGGGGCAACACTGGGCTGTCGTCGACCGCCGGACAGACTCAGTGGCTTTGGAGGCCGGACTCGGGCGTTTGTTTTCCTTTCAGCCTTGGCGGTACGTAAGATTAGCGCAGCTTCAACGGTTCCTTCAAACGGCGGCAGAACATGCGGATATATTTCAAGAAAGCACTTTGGATGCTAAAGCGAGGACATTGCAAGAGAACATAAACCACGGCTTTGTTAGCGCTGCTGAATTGTTACGACGAGCGCAGTTACGTTATGCGATTAGATGACGCTGTTCTTACGCGAAGGTCACTCTGCCATGAGCAATTAAAAAAAAGAGGGAAAACAGCAGAAAGCTTAGAACAAATAGAAAGGAGCTTGTGCAAAGGCAGGGAAACAAAATGCTGCACAAAATGTCTGTATTTTTTTTCGCACCCACCGTGGTAGGCCTGGGGCAATGCCGCTGCGCTGCTGAGCTCGAGGTCGTGGACTATAGACTCCGGCCGCGGCGGCCTCATTTCCACAGAGGCGAAATGCAAACACGCCCATGTCCTTTGACTTATAGGTGCACGTTAAAGAACCCCCGGAAGTCAAAATTATTCCTTAGCCCCCAATATGGCGTGCCTCATAATAAGATAGTGGTCTTGGCACGTAAAACTCGAGACTTTAACGTTTTCAGGGATTATTTCGTTCCGTCATGATTTAAATAATAAATAGATGAATAATGGTGTATGAACTTTCGCATTAAGTATTATATGTTACGCATCTCATTTTCTGTCCCTTTCGTATAGCTTCTAAATTATAGAGACACAGCTCTGCTCAACCGGAGTAATTTTTTTTTGCCCGTAATACATTGCGAAGACGTTGCAGCTTACTATAGGCTTACGAAAAATCACGCGACGCTATAGACTTGAGTCGTTGCATAAACATGGGGTAGAAGTACGAAGCCTGTCTCGCTAGCCGCATTGGCAGTGGTGTAAGAGTGTTGTATGTGCCGGAATATTACGTCACGCGCGCGTTCATTAGTCGACGAGCGCTGGTATTAAGTGACGCAAGTCTCCAGCTCTTCACAACAGCCAGAGAAAGAGAAGCCTAGAAAAAGGTAAACAGGCGAGACTCTTATTCCTCCGAAGCCGGAGTCGCGCTTAAAGACGCTTTGCCTGAAAAGAAGACAGCTTCATTCAGTTACTGACCCGGAGCATTCTTTATAAAAAGGTAGTTTTACGCGGACGGTCTCGCGTGCTCCGCCAGTCGGCATGAGGCAGCCTTGACCTACGGAGAAGCAAAGTGTGTAAACTGAACGGCTCACTAGGCAGCGAGTCAAGGATACGGGGTCAGATCCTATAATGCGAGTGCAAACAGCCTAAGTGCGGAAGAAATAGCGACGCTCGAATGCGGCGTCGAAAGGGCGATGAATAATACAATAAGGAAAAGTGCGACTCGTGCGGCAAGCCTCATGGACCACGTAGGCAGTAATTCCGCAGAGAAACGCGACACAATGACATTCGCAACGCTGCCTGCCGCTCATGGCTTACATGGTTGCCGGAAGAAATTCTAGCCTGTCTGCCAAGCACGCGTCCTATACATATTAGAATGTTGCATGGGTCACATTAAGTAATCCTGGATTTCGTTGCTGCGCATAGAGTGCAGTTATACACCAATTAGGCGCCCTGGTGTAAAAACAACTAGATATGTACGCCATCTATAAGCGTCCCTGGCTTCTTACATACAGTTGTCGCAAAACTTGACTGAAAAATTTGGAGGACGCTTAAGCTTCGCCTTTAAGAGTGGAACGAGATAGCATTCAAAGATCCCTGACTGTTTGTCAGGCTTCGTGGCAACTACAGCTTTCGTTTTTCGGCACCTTCGCCTCGGCGCTCCGCTGACGAGGAGGCGAGCCCCATCTGGATGGCGTTTTTGCAAGGACCACCGACTGGGGTGCGCCGCTAAATTCATGGTAGCAATGATGGAAAAGCGGTTTGTGTTCGAGTTCCGGCGTAGCAGAATTACGTTTTCTCGTATAACAACAGCGGAGCTATTTAAGCCGGCCGTAAGTCCGTGACGCGTAAACAGAAAATGTGGGCCGATCCTGGCGGTAGAGGAGAAAGGGTCCAAGAGCAATGGCACATACCCCTGTGAACTAGCGAAGCTGAGCCTGACTAGGTCAAGGTAAGCATGGTTGGGACTACTTAAGCTTAGTCAGTCATCGATAGCAAATCGACAGCCAATCAATAGCTAATCGATAATCGATCAATAATCAATAAATTCCGCAAATGCTGGGGATGAATTGGTAGTGCTTAGCCTAACCCAAATACGCAGCCAATACCTTGCGATAGCCAATCGGTAGCCAATCAATAGCTAATCGATAATCGATCAATAATGAATAAATTCCGGGAAATGCTGGGGATGACTTGGTAGTGCTTAGCCTAGGCCAAAAGCCAGGACTAGCTAGGTGCCCACCAGCTCCGCTGTCTCTTTAGCATTGGCCTCCAGTGGAAGTTACGGAAATTTTTTTTTTTTACATACAATCCGACGCTATCATGCCTGTAGGCTGTGGTTAAGTCGTACTTTGTGATTTTTCTGACGCATTTTACTTTGAGAAATTCAATTAGATCACCAGCGCCTCTACGCCACGCGGAGGGCCTGCGTGGTTCGGAATTATTTTCTTTGCTGGACGAGGCCGCCGACACCGACACCGACACCGGGTTTTCTGCGACACGGGGCCCTTAACGCTACCGCTTTAAAAAAAATGGCATTAAACCTCGCAAGCAAGCGCTGTACAATGGGGTATTTTTTTATTTTTCCTTTTTTGCGGGGGAGGGGGAGCAGAATATTGCATAAATGCAGCAGCTGAATGCTCTCCGAAACTTTGTTCTGTACATTCTAATTCATGAATGTATGGGCGTTGTCCTAATTGCAATTTTGAAGACAGA
Source organism: Dermacentor silvarum (assembly GCF_013339745.2). Classification (NCBI taxonomy): domain Eukaryota; kingdom Metazoa; phylum Arthropoda; class Arachnida; order Ixodida; family Ixodidae; genus Dermacentor; species Dermacentor silvarum. The sequence goes on from NC_051154.1 coordinate 247,258,098, forward strand.
GCCATCACTGGGGAAGTTGGAGCCAGATCACGTTTCCCCCCACTGCCTGCGGTTTTTTTTTTTTCGGAAACCTAGTTTTAGTGGGATCGTCAGCCTTCCATTATGACGTCAGAGATGAAGTACGAACTTGCAGTTACCTATGAATCGTTGGGCTGTCTCATCGTGCCTACGTAAATGAAAAAAAAAATGCTACGACTGTCTTTGACCCTTGGAATTGTTCAGTAATGTCGGAGTTGCATCGCAAGATTGCAATGTCATAACCAGTGCCGGTTTGAAGATTCCGAGGGCCATTGGTGAATCATCTTAAATGTCGCACTACCTTGCCCCTAACGCCGTTTCTTTTATGCTGCGCCCCAACACGATCCTTACTACAAAGCTTGTATATGCAAAGATTCTTGCGCTTATGAGCACCAGCGACAATGTTAATTTTGCCCACGGGTTGTGCATTTTGTTTCCCCAAAAAATTGTGTCACAGAAATGCCTCCTGAAATGCCTCCTGACAGCCTTTTTGGCGCAGCATAGCCTTAGTCGCTTTTGCGCCACTAAATCCCAATTAACTGATTTTGTTCCAATAGAGATTACGAGTGCAGCTCAGGACTGCAGCCCATTCAGTTACTTCAGTCGGCACTGCGCGTACATGGTTGGTTGATCGGGTTGCTCAAGGCCTCAGAACCATATAATGCGCAAAACAATTGTAAAGGCAGTACTTTCTTTAAACTCGCCACATTTTTAGTCATTCCGGAAGTGTGTGACGATATGAATTGGCGTTCCAGGTATTCTTATGCCTTCAGTGCGTAAAAACGGTGTTTTATTTAAAAAAGTAAGTGTAACAACAGTGCGTTTTCATACCGCAAATTTGACGGCGCATATCTCAAAATGTCTTCCTGACAAGTCGTTCCAAGTGGATGTGCCTTGCAACCTCATCATCCACAATTTGTACATTCCATTCTATGTCGTAATGTAATTAGTTGGAAATTTAACTAGAGAAATTGTGTTGATTCGTCAATTATGCGTTTCGATTTCCCGTGCCAGTATAATGTCCGCCTCTTCGAGTTATTTAGCTGAAGGACTATAATTGAGCTATCTACCACAGGCAGTCTTTTAAAAAAATTTGCAGTCCTCTCAAGAAAACCCTGTATCCTGCACGCAATGTTCGGTACACGATCGTTTTTTTTTTTTACATTATGTTCTCATGAAAATTAGGCCGCCTCAGCCGTGAATCAAAACCGCAACCTCGGGCTGAGCTGCATAAAGCCATAACCACAAAACCACCGCCGCGGATATAAATGCAAGTACTCAAATGATGTCGTACGCCGGTTCAGCTTAGTCACCAGAGCTGTTCGTGAGCGCCCACGTCATGATTCTACCTCATTAACGGAGTCGTGATTCGTATACAATCACCGACAGAAGTCCCTTGAATGAGGAGACTGCTGTGTTGCGAGAGTGCACGTTAAAGAGCCCCAGGGAGTTAAAACTAAATCAAAGTCCTCCACTACTGCACCCTTCATAGCCTAGCTATTGCTGTGGGACATTAAACTTTATTAATAAGTCAGTCAATCAATCAATCACCGCTTAAGCGTAAGGAATAATTGAAGCAAACTCTCCGTGCTATCTAGATCCCAAAGTTGATATGGCTTGTATGGAGAGTTTGATTGAATTTCCCGATTACCGTGAGCCCGCTGAAACTTAGAGTTTAATAGTAAATGTTTGCTTCTTGTTAATTAGCGATTAATTACCACGTATCACCCGTCCCCCCGTGGTCGGCACCATTGACGTCATGTCTCCGAAGGAACCATCTTTTTATTTCAATACGGCTCTGTTTATAAATATTACTTAAAGCCTTCATAGCAACACCCGGTACATAAGACGTGCAAAGTAGGGCTCGCAAACCTCGCGATGTCCGCGAAAAGTATAAACGTGTTCTCCGTGTTCTTTTCTGTCAAAATCCACGAAGAAGGCAACCCATTCAGAGACATCGTCTCCGAGCGCGCTATATACCTGGCAACGCCTTCTTGGATCTTACCTACAGAAGATGCTCGCCATCCAGCGCATGGATGTCTCGTGTTTTATCAAGAGCCCGACTAGCGATATTGAGTACCTTCGGAGTGAGCACCCAAAGCAAGTAAGGCCCTTTTACAAAAAGGTTGTTAGTCAATGCTGTGTCTGTTGTCTCATCCCGTCTTTGGGCTCTTCGCTTCCCTCCAAAACAATCACGAAACAGCCAGTTCAGCACACTACTGCTTTCCCTCTGTATTTATACACGTTGTCCCTGTTAAAGTCAGCAAAGATAGAAGAAAAAAAAAACACCACCCAAGCACTCCGTACAGATGGTTAACCAGCGAAGCTGAAACTTGCGGCCCCGGTGTTTAACAGTGGGTTAATCCTGATGCTGTGTTGAAGCGTTTTTCAATTATTGGTTACATGTTTGTGTTTCTAGTGGAACGCAAGCGCCAATGGCGGGCGGATGCTGCTAACCACGACGCCGAGCTAACTCGAGATATCGAACGCATGCGACAACGGTGAGCCGAGGACGCGGCGTTGCGGGCAGAGCAGCGTCAACGTGGCAATGGCGGGAACGCGTTCGCCGGGGCCAACGCCCGTTTTAGGCGGGAGTGTCTCGAGCGGCACTTTGGCTTCGGCTGCGACGAAACGTCCACGTTGAAATCGCGAAGTGGAATGCAAGCGCCAATGGCGGGCGGATGCGGCTAACCCCGACGAGATATCACTAACTCGAGATATCGAACGCATGCGACAACGGCGAGCCGAGGAAGCGGCGTTGCGGGCAGAGCAGCATCAACGTGGCAATGGCGGGAACGCGTTCGCCGGGGCGTTGAGCGTGCTTGGGTACGACGCAGAGAACGACGTCACTAACGGCGCTGCCAATGGCGCGCGCGCTTGGGTGCGACGTAGAGAACGACGTAACTGACGGCGCAGCCAATGGAGACCTTTATCGAAACATGTGGCGAACGGTTTTTCGTTTCGCCTAGCCATATACAGCTTTCGCTGTAAAAAAGAAATACCAGCACTATCTGCGCAGATAGATAGGATGCATTTTTCTTCGCCATCACCTTGCGCAACTCGGGAAATATTTTGTATTACGACTAACCAGATAAAATAGTTCGCCAACGTGTATTTGTGTCTTGTTCTTCAATGATAAAGATTTCAAGCGTTCAAAGCCCCACAATTCAGTTGTATTCTTTCTTTATTTTTTCTTTTTCTGGGTTTTCTTTCTTTTCTTTGTTTTTTTGCCATGCATATGCGCTACCTTTTACAAGGGCCTACTTACCGTGTTGCAAGATAGCTAGAATTCCCACTCGCCCGTCGGCTCGTGCTCCGCCAACAGCACAGCCCGGAAACGCGCTCTGGACTAATTAGGCTCTGTACCTGACCCGGTAGTGCCATCAACGCGGCATGGCAGCAATTATGTTGGTGATTTTGTGAGCTACACTTCAAGCTTGATGATGCAGGTCAGAAAGGAGCGCGCTGTTTCACTATACCAATAAGCGACCTACGGGAGGGTGCAGCTATCGCTCATGTGACCCCGGTACCAGCAAGTGTCCGTGATTTGTTGCTACTTTAACGACGCCGGGCGATCAAGAACGTCGGATTCGTTCACGCAGGCCGTTCGAGCGCACCGTTGTCGTGGAGCACTGACTTGGTGTAACTTTCGTTCTTGTTTGATGCGTTTTCTCCTGAATGGCAAAGAGGAAAAAAGAAAAAGAAGCTGCGCGAATCGTAGCCCGGTTCAAAGGATTAAATTTGGTGTTCAAGCGATTGGTGGCCATTAGCAAGCGTTGCTAAAAGTTCACCACTCTCTGGACAAATCACTCTCACTCAGACACTTTAATAGGAGGCAAAGCACATGCCTCCTGAATATCCGTTGTAATGGCCCGAAGAGAAGTCCTCTCCGGTTGTGCACGGAGCCGTTTTACGTTTGCAGTCCTTCGAAGAGAACCTTTCGCTCTTCGACAAACTGTGGACATGAAAGAAATCCTGAGTGGCGAAAGGTGCATGCATCACTCTTAGTAGTTTCACTTTTGTGATTCCTAAGACATTCTGAGGCAGCCTGTTGTATATATATATATATATATATATATATATATATATGTATATATATATATATACCACAACAGTGAGGTTATGCGCCCAGGGGGACACAGAATGAGGTGGTAATTATTAATGTCAGTGGCTTAATTACCTAAAATTAAATAATGCACTCATGTATATATGTATATATATATATTTATATATATATGTATATATACTACAAAATTTGAAGGATGCTTAAGCTTCGCCTTTAAGAGTGGAACGCGATAGCATTCAAAGATTCCTGAATGCTTGTCAGGCTTCCCGGCAACTGCAGCTTTCTTTTATTCTCCACCTTCGCCTCTGTGCGCCGCTAGCGTTTTACGCTGCCGAGGAAGCGAGTGCCACCTGGATGGTGTTTACGCATGTAACATACCCGGGCGCACCGCTGTTGGTATGGTAGAAATGCTGGAAAAGGGGTTTGTGTTTGAGTTTCCTGTAACCAAGTACAATCTCATACAATCAAATTACAATCCGACGCTATCATGTCTGTAGGTTGTAGTTAAGTCGTACTTTACAATTTTCTGACGGATTTTACTTTGAGAAATTCAATTTTGTTCACTAACGCCTCTGCGCCAAGCGGAGGGCCTGTATGGTCGGGGGAGTTTAGGATGATTTTCTCCGCCACGGACACCGGTGCTTATGCCAACGCCGACACGACGCCGGATTTTCTGCGACACGGGGCCCTTAACGCTGGCGCTGTAAAGCTACGAATAACTTAACCTATGCTTTCCTTTGCTCCCCTGAAATGAAATGCTCCCCTTCAAATAAAATTCCGGGATGACACCAGTTTCGAGATATTATTTGCCTAAGTGTCGGACGAAATACATGGACGTGCCAGTTAATTTTGTGCTTCAATGTAGAAAACAGCATTTTGGTAAAAAAGTAAGTGGAACAATCGTGCATTTTTACGGCGAGTTTGAAATCTCTGAACTGGGGTTATTCTAGAAATTCATTACAAGTGGATACGCCTGACAAGCTCACCGGATACAGTTCGTAAATTGCAATATGTGTCCTAAAGTAATTATCTAAGAAGTTCATTTGTCAATTTTTGGTAATAAGTTAAATATGTGTTTCGGTTTCTCGTGCTACTAATGTCCGCCTCTTCGAATAACCCAGATCAACGATAAGAATTATGCTACCATGCCACAGGCGATTTTAAAAAATTCCGTAAAGCTTAATTTCGAACACCCGGTTTGTTGGCTTCTTATTGTAGCAATAAGAAGCTAACCAGTGCTTCGACCAGTGCTCGTTCTGCGCCTTCTGCATCTGCCCCGGCCGACGACATTGCAAAGATGATTGCGCCGGACCTCGACCCCCAATCCGCCGCAGAGCTCCATGACCTCCTCGAGTCCTTCGCCGACATTTTCGACCTGAACGATCGCTCTTTGGGTCAAACTACGGTTGTGAAGCATCGTATAAATACCGGCGATGCGGCACCTGTTCGCCGACGCCCATACCGGGTGTCGCCCTCTGAGCGACAAGTTATCCAGAGCGAAGTTGACAAAATGCTTGCCAAAGGGATTATTGAACACTCTTCCAGTCCGTGGGCTTCCCCTGTTGTGCTCGTCAAAAAGAAGGACAACAGCTGGCGATTCTGCGTGGACTATCGTCATCTAAACCAGATCACCAAGAAAGATGTATACCCGCTTCCACGGATCGACGATGCTCTGGACTGTCTTCACGGTGCCACTTATTTTTCATCAATAGACCTTCGCTCCGGATATTGGCAAATTGCCGTGGATGAAATGGACCGTGAGAAGACCGCATTCGTTACACCTGACGGCCTCTATCAGTTTAGGGTAATGCCTTTCGGCTTGTGCAATGCCCCGGCGACCTTTGAACGTATGATGGACATGCTCTTGCGTGGATTGAAATGGTCCATCTGCTTGTGTTACTTAGATGACGTCATCTTATTCTCTCCAACTTTTGCGGCCCATCTTGAACGACTTTCATCTGTGCTTTCCGTTTTTCGCGCCGCTGGCCTGCAGCTCAACTCGTCCAAGTGCCACTTCGGTCACCGCCAAATAACCATGCTCGGACATCTCGTCGATTCGTCAGGCATTCGCCCCGATCCCGCTAAAGTTCGTGCAGTGCAGAATTTCCCTGTACCGACCTCTGCCAAAGATGTTCGCAGCTTTATCGGTCTTTGTTCTTACTTCCGTCGGTTTGTGCAAAATTTCGCGCATGTTGCTCGTCCCCTGACTGACCTCCTCAAGAAAGATGTTCCTTTCTGCTGGGGCTCTGAACAAGCGACTTCTTTCTCGCGCCTCATCACGCTACTCACCACACCACCTGTTCTCGCCCATTTTGACGCTTCTGCTCCGACAGAAATTCGCACTGACGCCAGTGGATACGGCATCGGCGCAATTTTAGCCCAACGCCAACGTGGGCACAACCGCGTTATCGCCTACGCCAGCCGCCTCCTCTCCCCGTCTGAGCGCAATTATTCGATTACTGAGCGGGAATGTCTCGCCCTCGTTTGGGCTGTGGGCAAGTTCCGACCTTACATATATGGTCGACCATTTACGGTTGTAACCGATCACCACGCCCTTTGTTGGCTTTCTTCCCTCAAGGATCCCACCGGACGCCTCGGTCGCTGGGCCCTACGCCTTCAGGAATACACATACACTGTAGTCTACAAGTCGGGTCGTTTACATCAGGACGCCGACTGCCTGTCTCGTCACCCCGTCGATGCACCGAACGATTTAGTGGATGCCGCACCGATCTGCGTCCTCTCGCTTTCCGCCTTGAAAGACATAGGGGCTGAACAGCGACGCGATGAATCGTTACGGCAGCTTATCGAACGCCTGCTCTCTGACCCGTCTGACCCATCCCTTCACATGTTCGTACTACAAAATGACACCCTGTATCGCCGCAACATGCACCCAGACGGGCCCGAGCTGCTAATCGTCATTCCGTCTCATCTTCAGCAGACTGTACTCCAGCAACTGCACGACGTTCCCACTGCTGGACACCTTGGCGTCTCTCGGACCTATGACCGAATTCGGCGACGATTTTTCTGGCCCCGTCTCAACCGCTCCGTCCGTCGCTATGTCGCCGCGTGTGAGTCGTGTCAACGCCGAAAACGACCTGCTGTACATCCCGCTGGTCTGCTGCAGCCTCTGGATATACCGACCGACCCTTTTTTTCGCGTTGGCGTTGATCTTCTCGGACCATTCCCTATATCAAACGACGGAAATAAGTGGATTGCCGTCGCTACGGACTATACCACCCGCTATGCCATTACAAGAGCCCTTCCCACCAGTTGCGCTACAGACGTCGCTGACTTCTTGCTTCACGACGTTATCTTACACCACGGCGCACCTCGTCAACTTCTCACCGATCGCGGGCGATACTTTCTTGCCAAAGTCATCGACGACTTACTTCGATCCTGTGCTACTAAACACAAGCTTACTACAGCCTACCATCCTCAAACTAACGGTCTTACTGAACGCCTGAACCGGACAATAACTGACATGCTCGCGATGTATGTTTCCTCCGATCATCGCGACTGGGACACTGCTTTACCATTTGTCACGTTTGCGTACAATTCCTCGCGCCACGACACAGCTGGTTATTCGCCCTTTTACCTTCTATATGGCCGTGAACCGACCTTGCCTTTCGAGACTCTTCTTTCGACCACACTCGACTCGCCGACGGAGTACGCTCGTGATGTTATAACCGCAGCGACCCAGGCACGCCAGATTGCCCGTCTTCGTCTCTCTGCTTCCCAAACACGTCAGAAGTGCCGTTACGATCAGTGCCACCGCGATGTCGAATACGAACCAGGTGATCTTGTGCTAGTTTGGTCTCCATCTCGACGTGTCGGCCTTTCGGAGAAACTCCTTTCGCGATACTACGGCCCATATCGCATCCTCCGCCAGGTGACGCCTGTCACATATGAAGTGTCTCCTCTGGATGCTACCGTGCCTTCACCTCTATCTGACGTCGTCCACGTCAGCCGCCTCAAACCGTTCCTTTCTGGAACCAGTGAGTCGCACCAGTAAGGTGCTTCTTCTGACGGGGGTAATGTCACAGTGCGTAAGGTGGAAAGAAGAAGACATGGTTGGTGCCTTGGGAGACGACAAAGAAGATTCTGGGTTTTCGCTTCTCTGCGTAGCCATTAAAACCCGTCTGTAAAACCAGTACGTTTCTTCCTTCCCGTAACAATATAATGAAGCCAAGGAAAGCATAGGGGAAGTTATTTGTAGTTTTTAACTGAAGTGTAGCAATGATAAATAAAAGGGAAATGAAAGCGGACGACAAGACTGGCCACCGGTGGGAGCCGAACCCACAACTTTCGTATATATATATATATATATAAGCTGCACAAGTCTGCCACGAGATGCGCTATATTGTGTTTAGTTTTGTACGCGTTGAACTGTGTCGGTGATTTTTCTATGTCAGTCATGGCACACTTCGCCGTTCAGAAGAAAACCTTCTGGCTCGAAATGAGCGACTCAACGCCCAAATCATTCTTTCGCTCTTTGTACGTTCGTAAATCGCAGTGCTCTGTGCTCAGAAGTCAAAATTTTAGTAAGGCTGAATTTTAAGCGAAAAAAAGACAGGAGGATAAATACAAGGAAACAAACATAAAAGTGTATGGACGTGTACTCTTCTACATATGCCACAGGAACCCTTCTAGCATGTATCTTGAACCAACCAATGAGGCCCAAATATGTGCCATATTTAACTCGTTTAAAAACAGCAAACCACGTGATATTGATGGTATTGAGGTAGCTCCAGTTAAACATGTGGTTAAAATAATAACCCCAATATTGGCTTATGTAAATAACTTATCAATATCTTCAGGTTACTTTCCAAAACTAATGCAAGTAGCTAAAGTCAGCATGATTTTTAAAAGTGGTGACAGAAATGACATGTCTAACTATAGGCCAATTTCGATTCTACCCATTTCTTCCAAGGGCTTGGAGAAGATAATTTATAAGCGACTAATGAAGTTTTGCGTGAAATTTAACTTGATTACTTCATCGCAGTATGGCTTCCTACCTAACAGGTCCACAGAAATAGCTCTCCTAAAGCAAAAAGAATTAATTCTTGAGTCCATTGAAAACAAAGAATTGTGCATCGGTGTATTTGTAGACTACTCGAAGGCGTTCGATCGGATCAATCATGAAATACTTTTGGAAAAACTGGAATTATATGGTATTCGTGGAATCGCAGCGCTCCTCCTAAAAACGTACCTGCAATATCGATGCCAGCGTGTGACGATAGGAAACCACGCGTCTACTTGCCAGAATATAACCACAGGAGTCCCCCAGGGAAGTATCCTGGGCCCATTATTGTTTTTGCTATATGGTAATGATATAACAACTATGAGCAACAATCGAAGTTATATTTTTTATGCAGATGACACAAGTAGAATGCAAAATTTCCGGAAATTTTGAGCAATCGGGAAAAAATACAGTTCTTTTTCACGTTTTTTTTCCGAAATTTTGGAAAAAATGGAAAATAACAATATTTCTTTAGCATACGGTCAATAGTTTATTGCCAAATGTCAAAAGCCATAACTCTCATTATGTAAATAACAGAAGTGAAGTGCTTTCTGCCTTTCACCAACGAATGCAGGGTTTAACAAATCCAAGACAAGCCAGAAGCATCACCGCGAACGCGTTCAGTTCTCTGTGAACGGTGCGGCTTCTTAGAGTTGTTACGGCAGTCAGAACAAAGAACACTGAAATGTCTCTTCTGTGGCTATTTCGTCGTGGCTTCGACTATGGAAACATTGATCAAGATGTCTCCCCGACCGTGAAGGTCTCCCCGATTCTGAAGTGCATCCACACGTCGGAAATTGGCCATACCATTGCAGAATCTGCTTCCACACGGCTTCATATGCAGACTTCCGCCACAGGTTGCACAAGTGCGCGAGGGAAAGTCAAAATTGAACAATAACAGGCACCAAAACATGTGAAACCGCACCCGAATGACGAAGCTACGCTGACATTAGGTGATATTGATGGCGAGTGGTCAGCCGTCGTCTGGGGTTTCGGTATCATGTGCGACGTTTCGGTTTCGCGTTCTGCGTTTCGCTTTCACGTTCAACGCTGGGTGTTGCCTAAGTTTTATTTCTGTACGTTTTTCCCCGCCGAAATTTTGGCCAATTTTTCCAACTGCGCTGAAAAAAACGGAAAGAAACAAGTTATTTTCCGGTATTTTCTTGTTTTTTTCTGCACTTCGCATCTCTAGACACAAGCCTCCTATTTAAAAGCAGCGACATGCAACACCTGATCTTGGTTATTAACAAAACTATGGAAAAACTTAGTACATGGAGCACTGCAAATTGCCTGCTAATAAATTCCAAAATAACAAAAGCTGCGTTGTTCTATGCGCGTCAAAGTTCGCTTATTGTACAACCAGTGATAAAGTTATAAAACTGCAACATTGAAATAGTTGATACTGTAAAAACGCTAGGAATACTTTTCAATAAAAAACATGAGCTGGGATCCTCACGTTAGCTCAGTTATGTCTCGCCTAAATAGGTGTGTTGGTGTTCTAGCAAAATTTCGCTCATACCTTCCCGTATCCATAAGATTGTTAATTTATAACACACTGTTCTTATCACATCTTAACTACTGTTTCCTGGTTTGGGGAAGTACCACATCGTCTAACATTAGCAAACTGCATGTGCTACAAAAGAAGGCGTTACGTTATATCGCTAGTGCTGATTACAATGCACACGCTGCTGAACTGTTTCGTAAGTTTAAAATTGTTCCCGTGCCCAAACTTTACGAGTATTTTCTATGCATGAGATACAAAAAATCTGTATATAACTGCAAGCATGCATTTCTCAGCATATCATCGCTGAAAATGAATACCATTGTATATCCATTCCGCAGTAAAGAGTATTGGCACGTGCCATTTTGTCGTACTCAGCATGGGCGGCAAGTGTTACGTCATGCACTTGGAGTTCTGTTAAACAAACTACTTTTCCAAAACATTCATGTGGAAATGTGCAGCATACGTACATACGAGAGTATTTCATTCCATGATGTCTGTGCTTTTTTTCCACTGCTGTTAGTGTTTTTTATGTATTTATAATTGTTGTCAAGCTGTTTGTATTATATTACACTGTATAACACTAGAGGTTGACCTGCAATGATAAACAGTTAAAATGCCTTGTTAGTGTATATTGCAGCCCTTTTTGTATGCCTTGTATATGGGGGCTCGGGCGCTTCTCAAGTGAATTGATTTTCACTTTTGGCCCGAGCATTCCGGCATTGTGTTGATGCAAATAAATTTCAACTTCAACTTCAACTTCAACAGCTATTTAGAAATAATTCACAATATTACGGGCGCCAAATTCTGAATGTTATGGAAAGACAAACAGCTACTTCGAAACGCGATGTGGGGGGGCACACAGAGTCACAACGCATTCCACTTTCCAGCTCAACAAGAAACCTGCGTATCGCGGGGATTCTCCACACGCCCTCTCAGAGCACGCAAAGTCCGCACGTGTGGCTCCCGGCTACACTGGACCTCGTCGTCGCGCTCCGATGCTTCCCGTCTGATGACAACAAGGTGGTACGGCAATTTCGGAACCCTCGAGAGTGGCTGGGTTCACGTCGGGCTTTTTTCCGGGACTCGTTATTCCACCATCATCTTTTCTTTTTCTTTTCGTATCTTATTTTTCTTTTTCTGGAGTGGCGGTAGGGGGGCGGGGGGTGCAGCTCCTCACCTGTGTTGATCGCGTGTCGCTTTCTCTGGGTCGTAAGTTCTCTTCGCAGCAGATTCATTTCAGCCATTGTTTGGCAGTTACAGAAAATTTGAAGGTTGCAGTCTGTAGGTGTCGGAAGGGGTAGGACGTTTCAGTATTTCTGCTTCAAATTCAAGCTCCATGCTCTCAGGCGTGTTGCTCGAATGGATCCTTAATTGAGCCCCATGTCGGTGACAAATGCAGCCATCATCCCAATGTGCGTAATGTTGCGCGCTGTTGTGTACACTAAGAGTGAGAGAAGAATGTATTTACAGAAAGACAGAGGGGTCGACCTGAGCTACAGCTTGCTCTGTACTACTAACCAACCACATATTTCTTGGTGTCGTAATAGACCGCAATCTTTCTGGGACAAAACATGTTGCTACGCTTAGGACTAAACTGGCAAACTTAATACACGTTCTTCGTGTTATGTCTGGACTGAGATGGGGCCTTTCTGAACGAAGTTTGCTCCAAGTGTATCACACACTTTTCATGGGCTCCATAAGCTACAGCCTGCCTGTGCTATCTAACATGGGGTCATCATGTATGTGCTCGCTGGAGACTCCTCACGCACAAACACTACGGATTGTGCGTAGCACTTGGCTTGCACTTGGCTTGCCACGCTGCACGTCAACTGCGGCACAACAGCGGAAGCACGAGCTTGCCTAATTGACATATACAGGTCCTGTGAACCTGCGCGAAACTATCTTCGTCTACTGACTAGACACGCACAACATCCTCTGCGATCACTACCATGAACCAACCTTGACTGTGATTTTTCTAAAGCAAATGCATGTTCCACAACCATTATACCTGCAAGGTTCCAGGCCACCAACATTGCTGAAACACCTCCCTGGACAATACCGAGGCCACTAGTGAGGCTTCGAATACCTGGAATTAGGAAGACGTCCCAAGTTCCTTTCGTTGGCTTGAAGCAGCTCAACCCGGTCCCAAATCATTACATTATATAGTGGGACTATACAAGTATATACTGATGGCTCGGTCACAGCATCTGCGACAACAGCTGCATTTGTTATCCCGCAACTTGGCATTACCCGGCGATTTCAAGTGGACCACAAATTGACATCTACGGCTGCGCAACTGGCGGCAATACGGGAGACTGTCCGTTTTATGAGAACGCAGACACCTCATAAATGGACGGTGTTCCGCTATGCCAAATGATCATCGCAGGCCCTAAAATACATTTTAAAGAAAGCACCATATTACGTGTACGTGCTGAAAGCCGCCAAATTTCATCACAGTGCCAAGCGACGTGCCATTCGATTTAATGGGTGTCTTGTCCTTGTGGTTTCATTGGCAATGAATTCGCTGACAGTGAGGCAAGATTCCCACTTTCTTCCTCTGAAGAAGCACGGATTGTCTACTCGTGACCTGACACCAACTCAATGATCAAGTAAAACACGTTGTGGGGCTAGTTGGTGCATAGCTTTCAAAAGATGAAGCGCCAACAGTGACAGCACATTAGGAAGGAACAAAGACAGGAAGCGCCTGTCCTGTCTTTGTTCCTTCTTAATGTGCTGTCACTGTTGGCGCTTCATCTTTTGAAAGCAATCATCAAGGCACTCATTCAGGACCTTACAAAGGCATAAAGAGCCCACGCTGACAACATCCACAGACACCTGCATATGATCGACCCAGACGGTAAATTCTGTTTGCCCCCGAAGGTTAAGCGGAGCAAAGCGTCATTGCTATGCAGGATTCGGCTGGGCGTAGCTTTCACCCGCCGCTGCACACAGCTCATCGGCCAGTCCAACAGCCCTGACTACGAACACTGTCACACGCCTGAAATACTGGAACACATGTTGCAGGAGTGCCCAGCATATATGCTGGAGCAAACGACATTGGACAATTTTCTAGCCAGCATTGGCTGGCACCCACTGTCGGAGGACACTTTTCTCGGCCCCTGGCCTTACACTACAACTTCAATGCGGACAACTAAAGTACTGTTAAAGTTTCTGCACGACACGAAGCTAGACGAGCGGCTCTAGTAGGGCCACCGTATAACGTACATAAGCACTCACCACTCCTCTTATCATCATCATCATCCATCCCAGTACTTTCACTCCCCTTCCCTCTTCCCGAGTGCAGAGTAGCAGACTAGAGCTCAGGTCGACGACCTCTCTGTCTTTCCTATCAATAAAATGTATCTCTATTTCACTGAGAAATGGGGACAGGCAAGCAAAGAAGTGATGAGTGATGACAACGAAAGAGAAGGAAACGCGTAGATACAAGTCCACCAAGTTGCGGCATCTATGTATATGTCTAAAACGGGTAAGTAAACAAACTCGTCATTTCAACGGGCGGAAGTGACGCAAAGCTGCTCCGAGGTTCCGGTTGAATTAGCGCCCCATCATCGGATCGAGAGACATCTATCGCAACACGAGTACATTGAAGCAACAAGTATTCGACGTTTGAGCCACTGCAGATCACCTATCGAAATTCGCAATCAATTACATCACGCCAGTGATACCTTAGACGTGGGACGTGCTTTACGACTATGAGAAATGCTTTCAAAGCCCTCCTTGAAGGCTTCCGAGGCTTTACTAGTTACGCAGGAATTTGGGACGACTGGCTACCTCGGCGTGCTCTTCATAAATGCTGCGTCATTTTTTTAACACGAAAGTGTTTTATGCCGGGGTCCACCAAGACTTCACTGACGTATTTCCGTCACGGAAATACGTCATAGAACATAATACAAAGAAAGAAACCAGAAGAAAAAGTTCCACAAACATGCAAAATTTGGAAATCGAACCTACGACCTCTCGGTCCGCGACGATAGATCGCCGAGCGTTTAACCCATTGCGCCACAAACGCATTTGCAGAGAGCTACACAGACGCGCCTTATATATCTAAAGCCCAGACCACACGTACGCTTGCAAACGCGCGCGAGCTCGCGTCCGCGCGCCCACGCATGCGCAGACGGTGCGGCACGGCTCGTACGCGTCGAAACGCGGCGCGATCTCGCTGATCAGCTCCTCTCAGTTATCGCGCGCCTGGGCTGCCTCGCGTCGGCGCGCCTGGCTACGCAGCGACGGCGCGGTACATTCAACTCTCAGTTAAGCAGAATTATACCATGCAAGAAAGTGCTTCTTCTTCACTTTTTGGGCTGATCTAACAGCTCCAAAAAGATAAAAATTACGTTTATAAATATCGAAGCATTTTGAAGCACTGCCAACAACGAAATACGAAGTGGCGTCTGCCAAGGTGTAAACAAGTGATGCCAGTGAGCGCGCGCTGTCGCGCGTATTTGTGGATGCAAAACGCCATTCCTCACTAGGCGCGGCAACCGCAAGGCGCGTAGACGCGAGCTTAAGCGCGTCCGCAAGCGTACGTGTGGTCTGGGCTTAACACTCCTCCGTGTACCCGCGCTCTTGCTCGGGGCGGTGCCGCCGCCTACGAGCAGAAAAGAGAAGTACTGCATTATGACACTAACGCGCACCGACAGTGAACGCTTCGGTGGTCTCAGCACTACGACGCCTCGATGCCAGCATTCGAAGGGACGCTGGCATCAAGAAGCACTACCAACGCCACCTAGGTGGCGTTCACCGTACTCAGCACAGCGGAGCGTGGCCTCCGCAATTAGCTCTGAAAATGTTTCTGAAGTTGATCGCGGAGGCTGCAATTACGACGCGCTGTACGCGCTGATTTGACTCGGTGACGATTCAGTTACGTGCTTTGTCTTGCGCGTTGTATTAGTGTGTCAGTTACGTGCTTCGTCTTTCGCGTTGTGCTAGCGTGTGCAGCGTAGTGCAGCTTCCATATGCACCACGGTTGCTCATGGTCATCGACGTTGGTAGTCGTGATGGAGGAGACGTGCCACCAGGCGTCAGCGTGGGTGCATCAACGCCTAAGGGCGCTTTAGCCACAAAACACCAATAGACATTATATATCAATGTGCAATAAACATTACACTACTTCTGTGAAGACACGTTTCACTTTCGTGTTCTATACCGATTCCTATATAAGAGGGATCAACCACATTTTTTCTTTTTTGTGGCTGCTACGCCGTTACGCCATCGTCAGTACGACCTCGCTGACGAAGCTTCTCGGAGCGGCCATGAAATAATCTGGACAGTTGTCCTGTTTGAAAATATAGGAATAGCACGCCGACAGACTCAAGGGAAATGTAGACGAGGGTGTAAAGACGAGGTTGCAATGTCTGGATGTCTCGCGCCTGTCGTTGTGATATTCGTAATAATTTCAAGTATATATGCAAGCCAGGTGGGTCTTCAACAAGTCCTTCTTAATGGCGGAGCAATTATAGAGGACCTCACATTGGCGCTTGCACTTATGTGTGCCTGTGTATTTGTGTAACAGAACCCCACCTTGCGATAGCGTTGCCGTTTCAGCACCTTTATGCACAGAAAACACTGCACAAACGCATCAAAACATATGTCAAAGCTTCTAAAACATATTTAGCACCATTAGCATACATGGCAACATTGAAACACCTCAATTAGCATTACAAAATTATTAGAAACCCTCGTACTTACCAGCTTCCCCGACTTCACCTACGTAGTGATTGAAACCACGGGTTAGCTGAGCTTGGCCCATCATGGTATTATTTTCCACTGTTCACAAAGCTGGAAGGTAGATCACGTTCGCGCCCTATATATTCTGCTGCGTCCGAGACGAAATAAAAGAAAATGGAACGCAATGCCCATATTATAGCACGATAAAGTTCTGCATGCATTTCATGCTTCTGCCGGACGCCTTCCTGCTGATAACGCTCGGTGACTGAAACAGGTTTTCTGCCGTTCATTACTACTAATTCTGTCGCTTTTCGCCAATTCCACTTGAACTTTCCTTGGTCGTTACTATTATTTAATTTTAATTCCTCCCTTTTATTTACCCTAAAAGCCCATGGGGGCAACACTAAGGAGGGAGTAAGTTTTTCTTCGTCCTTCCACCACCGGGTTCTTCTTTCTTGCTGTTTTAGTTTGTCTTCGTATAGTCGTTGTCGGCTTTTCTTAAGCCGTTGCCCTGTTCTCGAGTTTCGGTATTCAGGAACTCAAAATCGTGGATGTCAATAATTAGAACTGAATTTAATTGCAGAAGACAGAGCTTACACTGCGTGTATGCTATAATCAAGGAAAGCGAGTACACATTATTGAATGCGGCTGAGCAAAGGCCTCGGCGCAGTACGTCGCCCCGATTGGGCGCTTGGGAGATCGGTCCGTTGTCTCTCAAGTCTCAGACCACACTGCCTGCTCAGCTGCGCACATTCTCACCCCCAGCCTCAGGACCATGTGTCCGGGCTGCATAAGTCACACCGGCGGTGTGCGCCCCTTGAACCTACCGAGCTGCCCACGCCGTCTCGCTCCCGACCCAAACACTCCCGAAAACCTCCCTCTCTAGGTGCCTCTAGCGTCGCGCTGTGCGATTTATGGCGCCCGCAAGACATAGTGCGCGAGAACCCCTGCGGCTCCCTTTTTCGCCGAACCGCGTCCGGCCCCCGCCGCTTTGCAGGCGCTCTCGGGAAGCGACTCGGGTCGCGAGGAAGCAGCACAACATTGCAAGGAAACAAATACACAAATACACCGAGACCGCGGAGAAGACGAGTGACCATGCATTCCAACGAAACAGAAAGGATGCATACATTACTCAATCAAGGCGAACCTTCACAGCGACCTTAAGAGCGCGCGGGGGGGGGGGGGGGGGGGAGGAGCAAAAATACCATACAATACAATATATATAATATAGTAACAATAGAACATATTACTGCTATTTAGTCATAACTACCCACCGCGGAATCCCAGTGGTTGGGGCGTTCCGCTGCTGATCGAGCTCGAGGTCGCGAGTGCAATTCCTGTCGTGTTGGCCACATTCCGATGGAGGCGGAAGGCAAAAACGCTGGTGTACCCTTCATTGGGAGCACCTCAAAGAACCCCAGGTGATCAAAATTAATCCCAAGTCCCCCACCACGCATGCCTCATAATCAAATCGCGGTTTTGGCACGTAAAACGCCCTAATTTATTTTATTTCTTTACTTAATCCATTCATTCATTTATTTCCTGAATAAGATACACAATTTCGGCGCGAATCGTTGTTGGCACCACGCAAACCACGGTGGAAAAATTATGAAGCGCGAATCTCTGAGGAGATCTCGCGAGGTCGGGGGTGAGGGGAAATTTTCTGGTCAAGAAGAAATGTCACTTTGACAGCCATCTGCCAATAAAATGTAACAACGGGTTAAGCGCAGTAAATAACACTACGGGGCATCATGCCATTCAAAAGAGCGTTAGACGCGATGGCTCGTTTCCCATCACCACTCGAGCAATTCACCCGTTATCCACAGCATGACGGAGTCGGTCTAACATATAGGTGATCCCCGCAAACGCTTGTGGTGCCCTCTGAAGAGACTGAAGGCGGGAAACCGCCGTGCGAAGGGAGCGGTTCTTTACAGTACGTTCCAGAAGGGCCAGCCTCTTCCTTTTTTCGCGCTTCTTTCTGCGTGCGCCAGGCAGCGAGTGAAAACGTGTTATTATCTACTATATACTTTAGCGGCGCCTCCCTGCCGCGATTTTGCAGCAATGCCTTCCACTCGATTCTATACCACTCTTATCATCCGCCATTCACGGCTGGCTGATCCCACTGATAAAGCGCGCATGGTGTCGCTCTGACCTCTGACGTAGCACGAAAAGCGTCAGAAGCAATCGCATCGTAGTAAGCATCGCTACCAAATCGCGGCATACACCAAAGGGATAAAGGGGACGCCAAAACTTTAACACGGACCGGCCAGGTTCTAGCTTCCATCCCCCCCGCTGTCCTTTGGGTGCCCCGGAGATCCTGCGCCACTCGCTTTATTATAATCTCAGGTGCAGCCATGAGGTCTCCGTTTGCTGGTATTATCTTTTAATTTCAACATGCTAAATGATCTCATAAAACGAAATCACGTAGTAAATATTGTATACGAGATGCGTTCAAAAAGAAACCGAACTTTTGAAATAGGGCGCCAACCGGCAGAGGGAGCATGCAGCGGCTACTGAGCGCACATTGCGGCAGGTCTAGATAACAAACTACCATTTGCGGCGTTTTGCTGTGACCGTTAGTTGGCGAGCTACAGCCGCTGAAGTGAGCACGTGCAGAAGCTGTTCGCCGGATTAGTGCCAAAGTGACAATGGAGCCTGTGGTTTCCCTTTATTTTAGTAATTTCTTTTCTCTATCTCTCCTTGAGAACATCATAACAGGCGATGAGACGTTGGTTTATGGCTTTATTATTGGAACGAAGGTGTAGTCATCGCAGTGGGTGGGCAAGGAGTCTCCTCGTCCCAAAAAGCACGCATGAGTCGGTCAAAGATCAAAGTGAGGTTGGTTGTTTTTTTGACTGCGAAGGCATTGTTCGTCAGGAATCTGTACCACGTGATCAGATGGTAAACAAGGATCTCTACCAGGTAATTCTAGCGCATTTGACGAATTCTGTGCGCAGTAAGAGGCCTGAATTATGGGAAAAGCAGACTTCGACGTTGCATCTTCTCAACGCACCGGCTCACACGTCGCTCCTTGTCCGCCGCTATTTAGTAAAACATCACAGTCCCGTTGTGCCCCACCCACTGTATTCTCCGGACTTAGCCCAAGCAGACTATTTCCTGTTTCCCAAACCCAAAACCACGTTGAAAACACCTTTCCAAATCATAGAGGAGATTCAGGACAATACAAACACACACCTGCGCGCCATCCCAGAAAATGCGTTCTAGCAGTCTTTCTATAAATGAAAGAAACGATGGAAACCGTGTATTCCCAGTAGAGGGGACTGCTTTGAGGGAGACAGCGCTTAAAATGTTGTTCAAAAAGAAATAAAGATGATATAGCAAAAGTTCTGTTTCTTTTCGAACACACCTCGTATTTTCTTTCGCGCAAGAAGAGAGAGAGAAATAACATTTATTAGCCCCGAAGGAACTAAAGCCCAAGTCCGGGCCTCCTGGTAGGCTCATGCCTCCTGGCCCAGAACGTTCTTGACGAGTTGCACCAAAAGCGGCCACCATATATATAGTTTTTCAAACCTTCGTGGGGGAGTGGTCCACTCCTCCCAGCTGCCAGGACACTGGTTGTGTAGTAATTTGGAAAGTATTGTCTTTTTAAAGATGGCGTTTGCAGGGCACTCCCACAAGATGTG
The DNA here is from genome assembly GCF_013339745.2 of Dermacentor silvarum. Lineage (NCBI taxonomy): Eukaryota > Metazoa > Arthropoda > Arachnida > Ixodida > Ixodidae > Dermacentor > Dermacentor silvarum. Next base: position 247,278,038 of record NC_051154.1, read on the forward strand.
TTTATTTGATGGATAGGCCCCGCACTGTTTACAAGTGGGGGAGCCTGGATCCCCGTTAATATAATGCGTATAGTGTGGTGTGACTAATGTGTGTGTTTGTGCTTTTCGTATGATTGAGGCGTCCTCTCTCGAATGCGTGTAGGATGGTGTGTTGAGAATTGTTGATGCTTCCCTGCGAGACTTCAAAATATGTATCCTTTCTTTCCGCTGCATCTTCTGCTCTTTTCTGAGGTTGTAAGTATCTTCAACAGGCCAAAGGATAGGAGGTCCCGGATTTTCTGCGCGGGTGAGCTGGTGTGCTCTTACATTTCCTCGCAATCCTTGATGGCCTGGAACCCATTGTATGCGTATGCGTAGAAGGGGGTGAGCATGCATGTACATGTGGAGCTTTGTGCGTATGCGGTAAGGAAGGTCACCATTTTGAATGTCTCTGCAAGCGCTTTGACTGTCTGTTCGGATTGTGATCGTGTCAGATGTATGTCTCATTTCCGTTATAGCGAGCATTACTGTCAGCAATTCCGCGTCGTGAGGCGTTGGGAATCCCAAGTAATTTTTCACAAGCGTCGAGTCATGGCCCACGACCGCTGCTTTTCTAATTTCGGCATTATGACTGGCATCTGTGTAGTACGTGCTTTTATCCTCTGTCCTCTGCATTGCACTTGTTATTTTTGAGCGCCTATTTCGATTCTTTTCCGGGTGCATATTTTTCGGAATGGGATCTACGGTTATCATTGGCAGATCATCCCATGGTGGTAGTTTCGGGGGAATTGGGGGTAAGTTAGCGGTTTCGTATCCCAATCTATTCAGTATTCAAATGTAGTACCGCAAGAAGAAGCGAAAAAAAGAGGCACGCTCTTTTGATCGTTCTGTGAAGAACCACTCACCCCCAATAAAGCTTCCATGCCTCTCGTGGGTGCCTGAGTGTTTCCTCTCCACACGTAGGAGGCGAGGACGAGCGCACCGAGACACATTACGATGATGATGATGATGATGATGATTTATTGGCATCCCCTTTGAAACGGGGTGGCGACAAGTAGTCACCTAGCCTGCTTGATTTAATCAGGTATACTACACATGTTCTTTATCTAGCATTTTTGTATACCTTTTTCAAAAATTTAGCTTGTACCGCTGCCTACGATTTTAAGAGATCAGGTTGTATCCATCTGTTCCCTGCTTTTTTTCCACCAGTACTCTAATCGTCTCTTGCTGATATCTACGGCTGATCTGTTTAGGTTTCCTTCCACTTTAAACCCAAGCGCTTCTGGGATTTGCACGTTACCTACGGTTCTCGCTGGGTAGATCCCGTCGCATTCCATTAGGATGTGCTGAGTGGTCTCTGGATCTTTACTGCAGCATACACATGTCTCATCTAGTTCCGAATATTTGTTCCGATATGTTTTCGTCCTTAGGCAACCGGCTCGAGCCTCAAATAGCAAGGCACTGCCCTTTGTGTTATCGTACAGATTTTCCCTTCTAATTTCTTTCTTCTCATTCTTGTAAATCTCCATTGTTCTTTTCGTTTCCATTCTTTGCACCCAATTCACGGTCTCTATTTCTCTCACTTTCTTTCTGATGACCCCTGGTTGTCTATTTACAGTTTCGATTTTCCTGTACTTGGTTGCCAACTTCCTTGACCTCTTCCTCCATTCTGTGTCCACGCTTTTCATGTAGAGATTGTGCACTTTAGCCGCCCATTTATTTTCATCCATGTTCCTGAGCCTTTCTTCAAAACTAATTTTGCTTTGTGCTTCTCTGACTTCAAAAGAGGCCCAACCCATGTCTCCATGCACTGCCTCATTTGTCGTATTACCGTGTGCTCCCAAAGCCAACCGGCCTACTGATCTTTGGTTAACTTCCAAACCCGCCAATATATCCGATTTTAAGCATATAATGGCATTTGCGAATGTTAGCGCTGGCACCATTACTCCTTTCCAGATTCCACGCACCACCTCATACTTATTATGGCCCCACAGTGCTCTGTGTTTCATTCATGTTGCATTCCGCTTCCCCTTTATTTTCACATTATCTTGGTGGTTGCTTGAGTAATTCTTTCCTTCGTTTATGTGTACGCCGAGGTACTTATATTGCTTCGCTATGGGTATTACTTGCTGTTTAATTGACACCACGAAGTTACTCGTGTGTTCATTAAAGATCATAATCCCTGATTTCGCTGTGCTAAACTTAAGGCCTAGATTTGTCGCTGCGTTCCCACAGATATTCGCAAGTATCTGTAAATCTTTTTTATTGTCCGCTAGTAGCACAATGTCGTCTGCGTACATCAATCCAGGGACCTTCTGTTGCACCATTTGTCCATTACGCATGTAGGATAAATCAAAACCTAATTCGCTGTTTTCCAGTCGTCTTTCTATGCCCTTGACGTAAAGCGTGAACAACAATGGTGACAGAGGGCATCCTTGCTTCAATCCTTGGTGAATTCCCACCATTTCATTTCCTTTTCGGCCTTCCCATGCCACTTGTACTTGGTTGTCTCGATATATCTCCCTCAGCAGCTCCACGAAATCGTCATCTATGCCTTCGTATTGAAGAATATCCCACAACAATTCCCTGTCTACGTTGTCATAAGCTCCTTTAATATCTAGAAATGCTACCCATAAAGGTCTTTTCTGAGCTACTGAAATCTCTATGCACTGAGTTAGTACAAACATATTGTCTTTTAAGCGTCTGCCTGGCCTGAACCCATTCTGTAGTTCCCCCAATACACCGTTTTCCTCCACCCACTTCGACAGTTCTAATTTTATGGCTTGCATTGCCATTCTATATATCACCGACGTTACTGTAACTGGCCTGCATACGAGCTCGTCTTATCCTTATCTCCTTTGCCTTTGTAGATGAGATTCATCTTGCTTTCACGCCATCCAACGGGAATATTCTTTGTTCTAATCACTTGCTCTATGGCATTAGTCAGCAGTGCCTTGCTTTTTGGACCGAGGTTTTTGATAAGCTGTATTGGGATTTCATCGGGTCCTGCTGCCGTGTTGTTAGGGACATTTTCTGCTGCCTTTTTCCAATAGAAGCTTTCTATGCTGAATTTTGATCTCTCAAGCCTCTCTGTTGTTGCTGGATCTGTTGTCTGAACTACACTTTTTCTCGTACCGAAGTTATGCCTGATAACGTCTGTGATGTACCGCAGCGCATCATCGCCTTCATAGATGTTACCGACTTCATCCCTTATAGCCGTTTGCGAGTTTCTAGTTCGAGCTCCGAGTGCTTTTATATGGTTCCAGAATCTTTTTGGGGCGCCTTTGTCTCTTTTGTGAATGTTATGCACCCAACGTTCACTTGCGCATTTAATTTTCTCTTGCACGAGCTCACTCGCAACCCTTTTCTTTTCTCTGTATGTATTCCATCTAAGGAGCACTTCTTCTTCTTGTAATTCCAACTTTTTGGCTTCTCGATGAACCCTAGATGCCTCTTTACGCTCTTCTATAGCTTGTTTAATTTCCTTGTTCCACCACTTACGTGGTTTCCTCTTTCCAATCCAACAATTGTATTGCCGTGTCCGCCTTATTTCATGCTACACTACGTATCACCAGCGACATCTAGCGTAGGTTTCACCAAACCGTTGTGTCGAGCCTCTTCTTTCCGCCGACAGATGGCGGCATTCTTCTTTAGAATTTGAGGAGCGATTGAGAGAGATGGCAGAAAAGCGGTGGGCAAGGAGAGTTTTCAGTTATTTGTACATGATGAATGTTGATACAAAATGGAAGAAGCTGACCAGAAAACTGTCAATCAAATATTTGGACTGCAGGAGGGGTGCAAACCAGGAAACAGCGGTTAAGAAAAAGGTTAAGGAAACAGAGAGGGGTCTGTGGAAAACAGGGATGCAGACGAAATCAGCACTGGGCACATACCGAACTTTCAAGCAAGAAATTGCCAAAGAAAATATCTACGATAATTCTAGGGGAAGCTCTTTGTTGTTTGAAGCCAGGACGGGAGTATTACGGACTAAGATGTACCGAGTCAAGTACCAAGGTATAGACACGTTGTGCTGTGCGTGTGGAGAAGAAGAGGAAACGGCTGAACACCTCATACTTTTCTGTAAGGGGCTTAACCCTACAGTGCAAGGCAACGGGGCTGATTTTTTCAAAGCATTGGGGTTTAGGGACAGTGAAGGCAAAATAGACTTTAAGCGGGTAGAAATAACTAAACAGAGGTTATCTGATTGGTGGATAAAATTAAGGCAGGGGTGAAATTTCACCCACCACAAAGTACAAATTATGTTAATAGCCATGGCTAGGTGGCGTATGCCACCGCCCGATTTAAAGGGTTCAGCCTCATCCATCCATCCATCCATCCATCCATGAAGTTGCAATTAGACTAAAAATGGGGGAGAGCAGAAACAAGAGAAAAACTACAAAAAGTTGGAGGCCAGAACCAAAACTGGCTTCACTGGGGCGTTTCTTCCTTAAGCAGTCATTATCGCATTCTGAAAAGTGTCCCCCAAGGAGAAAGAGAGAGAGGGGTTCTTAATGAAAAGTACAGAGGCTTGCCTGGCAGAATGTCCGAAGGACTGCTCCCAAGCAGCGTTACCGGAAAGAAAGAAAGGAAGAATTGAGGACGCATTTATTATTATTATTATTATTATTATTATTATTATTATTATTATTATTATTATTATTATTATTATTATTATTATTATTATTATTATTATTATTATTATTTATGCGGGCGCCAGCACTCAGACCTTAGGGTTGTTCCTGGGCACGTTAAATAAACCTGATTGATTGATTGATTGATTGATTATTAATATTTTCATCACCATCATCATCATTATTTCCTTCATTTCCTTCTGTTTCTTTTCAAACTCCTTCACGGTATCCTCTCCTGCCCCGAACTCCTCAATTGTATTATGTTTCGTATTCCACGCTAGATCACCAGAGAACATAGACCTTTCAATGTTCCTGGGCGCTATAACGTAAAATGATTCCAAACTGTTTTGATTCCAATCTCTGCAATCAGCCTCCACGATTGGTAAAAACATTTTCGGGTCACTCCCAACTTCGCCTGTCTGTCACGCGAAGTCACGAAAACCGCGATAGCTCCCCATCTGATATAACATGTACACACTGATATGCATGATTAAACCACACAAAAGAAAAAAAAACGTTCCTGATTCGGCGCATTTTCACCATTAGATTTCTGCTCTTGTTCCAATGTTTTCTGGCTACGCCCACTTCACCTGTATGTTAGGCGACCTCACAAAACCACGAAAGCTCACCACGTCATACTGACATGTACGCGAAAAAAATGCATTATTATGGCGAAAAAAAGCTGAAAATTTTTCTCAATAGCCAGAGACTGCCCCGTTCCGAAAGGAATAGAAGATGGCTGCCGGCCGATCGGTCAGGCCCTCGCTACTCGCCTCTGCCGGTGAGCGTGTATTTATTTGCGCATGATAAACCTTCTTGCGTGGCAGCAAAACCTTATCGAGCCCTTCCGGCATTCATACGACATCGCTCTGCCAACTCTTCCTTGCTGAGGATCCGTTTTAGCGGCAATCTTATCCTTCCGTTGCACGCCGCCGCGATTTTCGAACAGCCACCGCAGGCTAAGTAAGGCGAAGCGGGCCAATTGGAGAAGCCGGCACCACCCTCTTCATGCGGTTATCTATTTTCACTGTGCTGGCTCGGCCACATCGAAAGCCTTTCCACTAGAGCGTGCTCCCCGCCTCTTGTCAGCCAATTAGATAAGAAAAACCGCTGAGTGTAGACAATTTTATTGGTTTTGAAAGCGAACAAAGGTGACCCCCTATAAACGAGGAGAGTGTTTGATTGGGTTGTACAGACAACGCTGCGGGTCACCGCCCGATGCTTGCGTCAGTGGTTACGTAAATTTGATGTCAGGAGTTTGGAATCAAAACAGTTTGGAATCATTTTACGTAATAGCACCCCCTGCCTGTCATCACTAACACTCAACCGTTCACAGAATACAATCTTTAAACGCTTGCTTTCATGATCTGGATATTCTTCATAACCTGCTGCATTGTTCTTTTACGAGCTTTAAGTTGTTGTGTCATAGTCTCACATATTGTGCGACTGCCCTTCTCCTGCTTTGGCTTTTGTGTTCACCTTGCGCCTTGTTGCATGTACACTCTTCTGTTCAAGATTGTTATTTTTATTCATCGTTTTTTTTACCTGATGTTCCCCTGCAATTTTTTTTACTGTATACGTGCGCCAGCACTTAGACCTCATGGTTGTTCCTGGACACGGTAAATAAATTATTGATTATTATTATTATTATTATCATTTATTTTATTATTTTATTTATTATTATTAATATTTATTTTCGCGTACCTGCTAAAACACACATGAATCTACGCAATCCCTCCAGATATGTTGTTCCTCGGACAAGAACTAATTATGGTAAAGGGCCACGAAAGTATTATATCCCGAATTTGTTTAATGAACTCCCCACTTCAGTACTGGAGCAACGAAGTTTATCTGGCTTAAAGAATGCCTTAAAAAAGGGGACATAAAAATATATTCTCGTATAAAGCTAACCTTTATTTTTGTCTGTGTGAACATTATGATTGGTTTAGACTTTAAAGCAATGTTATCTCGCGGTTTTCCTTTAGAACATTGGCTAATACAGTGTCTATTCATGTTATAGTGGGATGTGTTTTGTTTGACAATGCCATATAGCACCTTTTTCACTCTGTTTGGCGCTTTCTTGGTAATTTGTAAGTGTTCTTAAAAATGGTGAAGAGCTTTAGTTTTTATTTGGGAGCATTAGTTAGGCTCGTGAACCTGTTAAAATGATTTTGCCATAACTGTCAGGTCTCTGCCACTCAAGCCCTTGGAAGGCTTCGGCAGACCTCACAAAAAAACGCATGTACCAAAGAACTCGCAATAAAGGGTATTATTATTATTATTATTATTATTATTATTATTATTATTATTATTATTATTATTATTATTATTATTATTATTATTATTATTATTATTATTATTATTATTATTATTTGCCAGCATGTCTTAATCTTTCAATGAACTACCGGATTTTAGTTCATTTAAAAGAGAATTTCGATGCAAACTCTGATCAAAGCTTCACCGAATTGTGTGCGCTAATATTCGAAGTTTGCGTAAATACTAGGAATAGTTGCAGCTGGCTTTGTAGACGTTTTTATAACAACAAAAATCAATGTTCCCCAGGCTTGCCTTGATGGATTCACCTTGTAGGGCCTTCCTGAACATTTTCTTTCACGGAGCGGGCGTCGTGGTGGAGGTATTGCTCTTTTTGTAAACAACTGTGAAGTTTCTTCTGCTCATTCTTCTTTTGTACATGCTGAATCTATGATGGTCAAAGTTTGTAAGAGGTTATTTTCTGTGCATATCTTATCGATTTATCGACCGTCCTCATGCAGCCTTTCAAGGTTTCTTGTAGCGCTTGATGAAACTTTGCGGCAGTGGAGTTCAGTGGGCCAATTCCGTTTCATCGGGGACTTTAATATCAGCATTTTATGCCCTGAAAAATCATCTGTTCATGATTATCTATCTACGTCGTCCGATTAGGGTCTGTAACGTACAATTGGAGCTCCTACTAGAGCAGAATTAGTTCATAATAGCCTAATGCAGTCCTGCTTAGATCCCATAGCGGTCAGAGCTCCCAACTGTTCATCTAGGTCATGTACTATTCTACAAAGGTTGGCTGACCACTACTTTGTAGCATGCCGTCTTGTATTACCAGACGCGTCTGGAACGCCGTCGGTCGTAACTACATCTGGGCAGCGCAAATGCCTTGTCACTATATTTAATCAATCAAAGCTTGATCATCTTATCGTTTCGTTTGACTGCACATCCTTAACCAAAGAAGATTCGTCAGGCAAAGTGTAAGAAAGGATGCGTACGCAACTGAAAATTTTTGAATTACGAGTCACGCGGTTTGTAGCTACACCTATAAGAACCACTGCTGGATAAACACGGAAACTCTTGCTGCGATTTGGTATCGAGATATCTAGTGGAAACGCTGCACAAGAAATACGAGAAACCAAGCACTGCAATTTGAATACAAGTCGGCAAGAAATAGAGTTGTTGCTCTTCTGCTTGGTTCCAAACGCCGTTACTTTTTTCATAAATTCCAGCAATCTTCAAATAATGTAACCAAAACTTGATCTTTGTTAAATAATCTCAGAGGGGTGAGTTCCAGTAAATGGTCTGTTTTCTATTTTTTCAGCAACCTCCCACAGCAGTGGCTGATGCCTTCAGCAGACGCTTTTTAAGAACGTCCCTAAGAGCTGTCTTTCTATCCACACTCCGCCGTCAACGCAATCCATATGAGTCAGCTTTTCTTCCAATAATTTCGAGCAGTGATCTGGAAAGAATTCTTTTCAGCTTCCGTCCGAATAAGCCCCCTGGATATGATGGAATATCATAACAAATCATCCGAAGGAATTTCAATGTTTTGTCAGATATTATTTTTCATATGCTGAATATTTTTGGAATGCACTAAATTCCGGAATGCCTAAAAACTGCAGTTGCTTTACCACTACACAAGCCAAAAAAGAATGATAAGATCAAAAACTATCAGTCAATTTCTATCTTCAATTTTTTTTATTTAGAAATACCTCACAGGCCTTCGAAGAGGCCTAGGGTGAGGGGGGCGTATCTTACAATAAATACAATCGGTTAAAAGATTTCGATGCAACATGGAATCAAACATAGGCACAAGACGAAGAAATTAGCATATTAGAAAAAGCAAGCATATCATAAAAAAAGAAGAAAAAGAAGTGAACAGATAAGCATTGCATAAAAACAGCAAGAAGTGAAAAAAAGTTACATTCTACAATACATAGTTACAAAGAACTTTATACATTGCATAATATTGAAAAAGCGAAAAAGAAAAAAAAAGTGAATAAAATATCAAAAATATCACAGGCATAACGCCTGTTATAACCTATTATTGCTCAACATAACCTATTATTGCTCAGGTCTTAGCAAAATTGTTTTCCCTACAATGTCTTGTTTGCTTAAAAAATTTTCTATCCTGACTGATCACCAGTTTAGCTTTGTTTTATGGCATGGTACTGTTGCGCTGCGTGAGGAATTTTCAAATGAACTGTTCTCGGCATTCAATCAGAATCTTTTCACGTGTGCTCTCTTCTTAGATGTAGCGAAATCTTTTGACACCCTGAACCACCAAATCTTGTTAAGTAAACTGTATTTTTGGGAATTTCGTGGGCCTTTTTACGACATTCTAAAAAATTACTTGAGCAACCGATTGCTCAAGCTACCGATAATAAGGGCGTTTTCAGTTCTAAGTTGTCGCTGAATGCTGGTTTCCTCAGGGGTCAATTTTATCGCCATTGTCGTTCAACACCTTAGTTAAAGACTTTCTTTTGTCAATTTCAAAATGTTCGGTGTTCCACTATGCGGACGACACTGTGTTACAGGCAATACATCTTTCTTACAAAATTTCCACTGAAAGGTTGCAAAATGACGTGTACAATGTAATGCTTAGGTTCACTGGCTATGAAATTGTTGTCAATGTCCCAAAAACACCACTTGCTTGTTTTCACTCTCCACTCAAGACTACTGTAGTTAACATGCATCTCTACACACATAAGTCGAACTGTGTTTCTTTTAAATGTGCACCTATTCTATACGTGGATTGTGTTAAATATCTTGGAATATCTTTTGATATGAACTTGGCAACATCAAGTATCACTTATTTGTTTAAAACTATGGTCAGTCTCTTGGCTGTTGTTTAATATCAAAAGTTTTGCGCTCCTGCCTGTAAAAAACGTGATGGTAAATGAATTGGGTTGCAGTGTGTGGAGATTCGGCATTAGTCTTGGAATTCTGTTCGGATCATTGGAGATGCAAGATAGACAGGAATATAAAAAAGTATTCTTAAGAATTCTGCGTACAATTCCCCAATTGTAACAGCTGCAATTATCTTCCGTGAACTTGGGCTACAGAATTTTCAATCCTTGCTTATCGAAACAGTTGTCGTCAAACATCATTGGAATTCCGCATTCAAGTAAGCGTAACTTTGCAAAATTATACGGCCGATAAAACTAATATCCTTACTTAATATAGCTGTCTACTGTTTGCTTCGCAATCGATGCTTCACCTTTCGGTCGAAACTGCGACATTTCTTTTCAGACACTGTTTACTGTGCTTTAAATTTCTAAATTGCTAAGCACTAATAGTTGTCTAAACACAACAACGCAATTAGCCTCTGCCCACATGCATAGTCATTGCAAACTGCTGAACTTATTACTGAACGTTTTGTTGAAAATTATCAATTTCCAAAGTCGCAAAGCTGTTTGAAGCCAAAATGACGAAGTTTAGGCAAATTCATATTCTGCGCGTTAATACATAGAGGAAAGAAAGAAAACTAGGAGGTAGCATGACCTCAGGCAGCTAGCCTCGGCAAGACAAACTCCTCTAACGCCGCCCCCTACCACTCCGATGCCTATCTGCGCGTTGACTACTAGGAAATACGCTTTTCGTGGTTTCAAGATTTCGTGGTTTGAGAGTTTTTGAGGTTTCAAGAGTTTCAAGAGGAAATACGCTTTTCATTTTCAAGATCATTGGTTTGTTTAGCGCTAACTCTGAACACACCCTCGCCACGATTGGTCCGTGCTATCCGCTATCCACTCTCCGCTTTACTCTGTCCCCTCATCTTGCGTACTCGGCTGCGAGAAATTAAGCGCTTGCTGGCTGAACCCCCTTGCATGCAGATCCCGCAGGCACATGCTCCAGAATTTCCTGGAGTCAAGTGGCGGTGGTCGGGTAAGTCCTGTTCTTCTACGCCATGTGGCGAGGGCGAAGCTGACGATGAGGAGGTCGCCTAACGAGGAAGGCGTGTAGCGGAAAGGGCGGACGCAGCAAACCCAGCTTCCAGCTCTTAACTGCAGCCATAGTAGACAGATGGAGCCACGTACATGCAATTCACTCTGACCACCACTACTTCCTAACCTTCAAGATGTTTGTGCGGTAGCCTCTTGCGTGTGACGTCACCTGAGGGTTTCGTTGTCGCGAGGCCTGTGTGCTTGCGACATGGTGGCTGTTGTAATCTGCTAGATGCCACTATCTGACCTTTTCTGAACAAGTTTCTGTGTCAAAAAGTTTGTACTAAAGTGTATGGAACATTTTAGTATGCCACATTATACTGTGTTTGCCTTCGATTCGCCCAGCTGTATTCGGGTGCAGAAGGTTCCTGCTCAAACATAGCGCGCCGGGGCATGCCTGGTTTACCTAAAACGGGTGCTATAAAACAGATTTATATTAACAAATGGTATAATTCGAATGGTATAATTCGAATAAAAAATTCTGGGCGATGAACAAGAAAACACATTTTTCCCCACATTTTTCTATACGATAGCTAGTTTAACAACCGGGTGCTAAACTTAAGCCGATGTAACGGGAATGAAAAATGTTTTCAGCATTAATGATCCGGTGAAACACCAGGGCTTTTTTCACTGAAAGCCTTATATCACTGCAGGCCCACTTCGTCGGAACGTTTGATAGCGCTCTATTAATTCAAACTGTCTTGCCAGGCTTCACGCATACGGAGTCCTTCTGGTCCTGCGTCTTCATTATGCATGAGAAACACAGTGGACGCCTTCACAGGCCTTCACGTCTGCATGAATGGTTCGATTTCCTCTGCAAGCTCAGCAGGGGCAAGAGTCATTCCCGTGAGCTCCATCACCATCAAATCCCGGACATATCATTTGCCGTCACCGGATGAGGTCACCCGTTATGCCTATGACGGCATCCATTCTACAGCAATACCACTGTCGATATCCCACGCAGTTACAAGGCTTCGCTCGCTAGAACGCGAGCTTACACTGGCATCGTGGAACTCGATGGGCTTTACAAATACTCGTCACCATAAATTTGATTCGCAGCTACAGCTCCGTCTTCCGCCAGGGATATCGCGAGTTCCCACAGATGGATTCTAGCCACTGCGAGGCGATGTGTTACTCCCATTCAATAGCTTGTACCCCTGCCGAACTCCGCAGAGTACAGGGGTGTCAGGGGATTCGGGTGTGGTAAAGGTGCCGAACGGGAACAATGCTTAGTTCTAATAGTCCGGTGTTCGAGAGATTTTTGTTGGAAAGAAGCCTTTCTTCCGCCTGCGCAGCATAATTTTTGCATAATGGTCCATTCTTTCTGATGTGCTTGTTGCAAACATGTATCGATTCATTGTTCCTCACGACCGCGAGCTCTGATGTGGCACTGCGATCAGTTTCTTCATATGCCATACAGAGACGCGGTATTTTTTGCGAGAGTTACGTCAATGTGCGTGTCACGGCAGACGCCCTTGAAAGCACACACCTTTCATTTGTATCTTTAGATTGAAAAGAAAAATTATTTTGTTTTTTTCTAGTAGACCACGTATCATTCTGCGTCAGGCTTATGTAACGTCTCGGAACGCTGAAAATCCCGCTTAGTAACTGACACATGCAGGAAAAAGTGCAGTGGTTGTAAGCGTGAGTCTGAAAGTGATTTTTGTTGCTTCATAAGTGCCAAATATGCTCAAAGCTCCACGGGGAAAAATTTTTTGGTAGTCATTATGGCGACGTCATTATCCTTTCTGCTATGATATTCCAAACATGATTGAGTGAAAGCATAGAATAAATGTGAGTTTTAATTAGACGTAACGCTTTTTGGCTGATGTCCGTTGACGTCACAATCACCTACTGTTCGTGAAGGAAGCTTTCATCTTAGTTGTTTTTTTTTTTTTCTGGATTCCTTTGCGTAAATGTCCCTGCGTGGCCCTTTCTGTGCTGACCTGGGGTTGACGCTGACAAGGACTCTTATTCTTAGCAATATTTCTTTTTTTCTTTTTTTTTTTGTTCCTGTGAGCAACCTTAATGTGATGAAGTTGCATGGCATTGAAATATTTTGTCCATTTTCATTCTTGTTGCAAATATTGCGCGGCAATGAAAGATTTCCCCCATTTTCATTCTTGTTGCAAATATATGAATCAATCAATGTTTATTTTTCTGTCTATGCAAAATACAGACAGAGGGGTATGCGAAACAAAAGAAAAGTTGCCAAGAAAGCTTGACAAGTTCACAGACCTTTAGGCACGTTGAAGCAGTTATAGAAAAATATTTGCAAAGGAAATCATTATACAACCTACTATGCCGCTAACTCAGAGCAATTAGACACGTAGCCGCGGCTAACAATCATAAGAGTTTTGATGAACAGAACTAAAATAACAAATTAAACACCTGAATAGAGGAGTTTCCTTATTTACAAAAATGTAATGCGCAGTTCTCATTGAGTGCAAGTGAATAAGTCAAAATCGCCACGCTCGTAGCTATTTAACAGAGAAGACAATCTGTAGCAATGTTTCTGTTTACCTAAACCTAGACGAACAGCCGGTACAACCCAGCTTTCCCCGTTCTTCTTCTTTCTGGGGTTTTATGTGCCAAAACCAGTTCTGAATATGAGGCACGCCGTACTGAAGGGCTCCGGATTAATTTTGACCACCTGGGGTTCTTTAACGAGCACTACAACGCAATCACACGGGCGTTTTTGCATTTCGCCTCCATCGAAATGCGGCCGCCGCGGCCGGGATTCGATCCCGCGCCCTCGTGCTCAGCAGCGCAACGCCTTAGCTGACTGAGCCACCACGGCGGGTCAGCTTTCCCCGTGTCGTGTAATGTTACTTGGAACTCGGTGTTGTAAATGGGCTACCATGCGCAAATTATTTATGTTATTTTTAGTCTTGTTTTAAATTTTATGCTGAGCCGATACCTATAGAGATAGTATATGCTTACTATATATAGTATAGTTCCGCATTGCGAAACAAATCCACCGTTGGAGAGGCATAAGGAATATTATTAATAAAGCGAAGGCTATCGTCCTGTAGTGTCTGTGAATAATGTTGTAGACTTGAGTGGGTGCAGTCTCCCCCACACAAGACAATGATAATTAAGGTGTAAGCAAAACAAGAAGTTATAGACCAGCCGGTTGACTTTTCTAGAAAGCAAGTGCCGGAGACGACCATTTGTGCGAGTTATCTGGGCTAGTTTTTTTTTTTCTAAGCAATTTGATGTGATTATCGCAAGGCATATTGGAGGAAAAAACAATGCCAAGGCAATTTAGCTTTTCAACAATTTCAGTATTGCTGGTGTTCATTATAATGTTACCGTGGGATGAAATTAATTTGTTTGAGGTGCAGATATTACAGATTTTCTTTTATTCTGAATAATCTACATTCCATTAGAGACCGACCAGTTTCGGTATTCGTGATAGTGTAGTTACAGCAACAATTCATGTCATTACCTCAAAAAAACATACTACAATCATCAGCAAACACCATCTTTTTGGCGCCCGTATTAATGTTGACCATGTGATTAATATAGAGGTTGAACAACAGAGGGCCCATTGTGCTCTTCTGGGGGACAACACAAATTAAAGCTCTCAAGTCAGAGCTGGAGTTATTGATCCGCACTATTTGTAGTCGGCACCAGTATGATTTTATTAGTGAAAGACCGAGTACGCGAACGCCATAATAGTAGTGTTTCTTGCATAGGATATCGTGGTTCGTTCACTAAAAGAAAGGCCTTCGAAAAGTCTACGAAAACACCAAGAACGAACTATTTTTTTAACTGTTCAAGAATGTATTCCTTCTGCACGAGCAAGGTTAATTGAGTGGATTTATTTATAAGGAAGCCAAATTGAGAAAGGGTTAAGATACTACGCTTATCAAGAAGCCTAGAAAACCTAATATATTTAAAATTTTTTGAGGGCCTTCGAAAATAGTGGTACAATAGATACAGGTCTGTAGTTTCCCAAATCATTTCTGTCAACCTTTTTGTAAAGAACAGATACTCTAGCAATCTGGTCGGATCTGAATTTAATCAATGTCGCATTTAGGTTTTGGATAACAGCTACAACCTCTTCAGTCATTACAGGTGACCAGGTATATGAAACAATTATTACGTACACTCCTATACTCGCTTGCGTGATTTAAGGTACCACTCGGTATCATGCTAATAAAACAAGTGTTAAAAGCATCGACCAAAGCTTTGTCAGGTATTTCCTTGTAATGTACGTCAGGTTTTAAAAGCGGACCATATTTTTATCGAATGCAAGATTATGTTTAACCTTGACCATAGGACGTCTGATCGGCCACCTTTAACACCCATATATGATGAATGATACTCTATCCGTGCTGATCTCAGCCTTTTCGTGAGCGTGTTACGGTATTGCTTGAACTCCTTCTAGTCCTTCCACAGCCGGATTCTTAAAAATGTTTTATGCAATTGATCTCTTTTTTCATTTGTTCGTGTTACTCTGGTGTAATCCAAGGTTTCCGCTTTTTTTAATTCCTCTTGTTTTTCTTGGTGTAGTCCGAAGTCCTATGTGAGCTTTTGAGTACTAAGCTTTAAGTGCATGAATAATAAAATTACTATAGCGCCTAATTATTTCGTACTAATTTATTCAAGGGCCTGCCAAGACTGGTAGCCCTTTGTCAAAGAAGCAAATCGCGCTTTCTGAGACGCACCTGACTGGCAGTGAAAGAACGAAAAGAAAAGAAATTAAACGGCACGTAAAATTTTATGTGGTTGTTATCCTGGCTAAATGAAACTTGCAAATGTTTCATTCACAGGAGATCGGTAAGGGCACAAGTCCCCAAGTATGCTAATCAAATTCTTCCGCTTTAAAAGTTCTGTCACGTGACTTTAGAAACCCGAGAATAGGTGCACCCGTATTCGTAACGCACTTCCCACACTACAGCGGCTCGGAAGAATATGTACCAGCCAATCAGGAGAAAAGTGAAGCAACATAAAAAAATTGAAAATTGGCAGTTTCTGCTCGAAGTACAACTAATTGAAAGTGATAGCAAGGTTTATCTTAGAGTTGTAGCTCCTCTGGGGCGGGCTTGAACAATACGCAGGGTGGACATGTTGGCGCACGCAGCACGCCAGGCAACTGCTGCTGCGAAGCAGAAACGGTGTCCAGGCAGCGACCAGGTGCATCTCATAGCTGGCGTATTGTGGAGCACCGCTAGTAGCGCTGCAGGAGTTCGCACCTGGAAGGTGCCTGGGATCAGACTGAAGGAAAATCGTCGGCGCTCGTAGCTTGAAACGTTCGCTCATTTTTATGTGTGCACCACGGTATGGCTGTAGGCATGCACGCATATGCTCAGCAGGAACGCTTGCGCATGCGCGCGCAACCCTCATGCCAGCAGTGTAACGCAGAACGTTGCACCCGCTCCTCTGCGGTTTTGTCGTTTTTGCAGCCAAACACACTGCGCATCTATCTCTAGCGCCCCCGCAGACTTTATAACTTTCCAAAGGCGGACCACGCATGCGCCGTCGATACCATGACAGCCTCGAGTGCCCGTGTACTGGTTATTGTAATAATGTCAGTAATTATTTATATTGTGAGATCTTATGTGCCGAAAACCACGATATTATTGTGAGCTGCCTCGTAGGAGGGCACTCCGGATATTTTTTTCTTCTTTTTTATCGACCACTTAGGGTTCTTTAGTGTGCTACCAGTGGATAGTAGACGGGTGTTTTTTGCATTTCTCCCTCATCTAAATGCGGCCGCAGCGGTCGGGATTTGATCCCACGCCCTTGGATTTATCAGCGCAACGCCTAAGCCTCTACGCCACCACAGCGGGTAATAACAGGCAGTTTTCGTATAGCGTATAGAAGCAAACGCAAAGAGATAGCGTTATCATTAGCGTTGCGTGCTGCACACTGTCCGTGCGCTGTGCGTAAACGGGGCTTGAGCTCTTACGTACGTACATTATTTTCGGTATTTAGCGTTCAACACTAACGCACGCGAAGTACTGACGCTAAGAAATAGCGTTGTCGTACATGGCGGCAACCTTGGCTCCCGCTTCACCGTGAATTCTAGTGATGGCTACGCTCTCACTCTCGTTGATTGTCAGAAATTACTGAAATGAACTTTCGCTTCCCCTAAACTCACCTGAAACGCTAGTTATGAGCACATAGCGCATCCAATTTCTGAGATTGTTCAGCGATTCCGGCGTTCATAAGCCTGACGAGACGCATCCACATAGCAACAAGACAATGGTTGCTAATGGACTGTCTTGGCTTGAATACGTTTGTCACGAAGCACCTGACGGCGCCGTGTCTTTGAACGTCTTAGGGAGCCTCCATGCAACAGCGTTGCATGTAGGCTCCCTATAACGTTTTCCTTACGTTTGCGTTCCCGTACGTTAAACTAAAAGTCTTGAAGGGACGCACACCATAGCGTCCCGCATAGGTTTAGCGTGTGGAGCACGTTAACGCTAACGCAAGCATTTTATGCTACCGGTATACTAAAGCTCTCTAATATTATGAGTGAAAGCAGCCAGCCACTGACAGGCAGTTCTTCCAAACAGAAAGCTTTGTGAATTTGGCTGTGTTCGTTTTTTTTTTATTAAGATTTACGCAGTGGCGAAATTTGCTTTGTTTCTTAAAATTTTGCGATTTTCTTTTATTCATAAACTCTTCAATGGTCTTAACCATGTTTAGCGACCACCTGCGAACTTAACTTGTCTTTTTTTTCTTTTAAGTAAGACAAATTTATTTAGAGCTACCTATTTATAATAGATAGAGAGAGAGAATTAATAAAGGCAAGGCAGGGAGGCCATGCTGAGGCCAATTGAGTAACCCTAGACTGGGGAAGGAAGAAAAAAAAAACAAAATGAGAAGGTGGCGAGAAAAAGAGTCCACAGCAAGTTCCCACGCACACATAAACGCGCACATATTATTACCCAACGGCTCACAACAAATCTAACGCTGCAAAAAGGAGCTTTTCTCTGAAAACTACCTTCGAAAGGACCGACTGAAAACTCGGCTCAATGCGGAAAAAGTGGTAATGAACCATGGATACAGACATGTCTGCGCACTCTGGCATCAGTGAGCTGAAATGCCTCGCTAAATGTAAGAGCTCGAGACACTCAGATACAAAGATGGAGCTTGAACATCACAGCCTTGTGGTGTTGAGCTCTGTCGCTGTGTATGTGTGTTTCGCGCTCTTACATTTAGCACTGCAATACCAACACCACCGAAGAATCCACTCCTAAAACGCCTGCACTCTTATAGTGAACTTTCTGGTATGCCATTTGGAAAATCCAGATTCAGTATAGGGTGAAACGACGGTGAAACATGGCCCATGGCACAGGGACACGAAGTCGACGTGCACGGCCGTTTCAGGAAATTCTGATCTACGAGCGTGTTGCCGCCAGCACGTATACATATGCAGTATTCAGATGTACGCACACCAGCTCGGGGACGTCAGTATACGGTCCCAGAAGAGTGCATGTTGCAAGCGTACGTCACTGATGCTTGGAGTAGTGGGCAGCCCCAGCGCTCCATTGTCTTTCTTGTGGACCTTTTTTTCTTTTTTTACGTTCTCCCACGAATACAACGCACAGAGGGGCAACGCATAGAGATAAAGACAGGGCGACTACTTAGTCGCTCCGCTACTCCCTGCTAAGAAGTTGCACTTGCCGCTATGTAAAACGATGCATTGTCTGCGGCATCTAATTGCCTTCAAAGACGAAAGAAACAAGAAGTCCTAGACGTTCCCCGCCTCTGCGATTGTTTCATGCCCAGCCTATGCGTGTTTCTACGAAAGCTGCTTAGATGCGAAAGAAAGCCCTTCTCAAACTTGATGACCGGTTTACGGATGATAGTCGGGCATGGGCGGTCTTTATAACATTGTTCTGTGAAGTGAACTAAGACGACAAGGAATTCGTGGGGTTCGTTGGTATGACTAAGGGGGAATCATTTTCGTCGATGTTCAGGTTTCCTCGCATACTACACGTGCACTGTTACCTCTACAACTGATGATTTCAGAGACTGCATGTATGAATATCTCTTGCTTGAACCAAAAGACTTCAAGGCTTCCGGGCTCATTGATATTTTTCTTGGCAAAAAAAAAACAAAAAAAACGGCAGCGTCTCCGCGAATTACACGCGAATATCTGCACTACAAAATTTCTCAAGTCATAAGCAGGTCCTTGTCAAACATCAGGATGGTTAAGAATAAATCAACAGAACAGGCACTACTGAACATTCAATAAATATTACTTAATTATTTTTAAAATAAGTTATGTACGGTTGGAGGTTTTTTCTCATCTTTTTTCTAGAGGAAAGCTTTTTATTCTATTAAGCATCACATACTGTTTCAAAAGCTTTCTCTATATGGGGTTAGAGGTGTTCTATATAGGATTTAGGTGAATTAGAAACAGTGGCAAATGATTGGTTACGTGAATTGCTAATTTGGTTATCTCTGTATAACTTGAGTAAATTGTTTCTAAAACCGTGTTTACTGTTTTTAAGCCCTATTAACAAACCTGATATCACTGATATTTCTATAACTTTTGGTGCTCCAGCAATTCATTGGGTCATCATCATCATCATCAGCCTATTTTATGTCCACTGCAGGACGAAGGCCTCTCCCTGCCATCTCCAGTTACCCCTGTCTTGCGCTAGTTGATTCCAATTTCTACCTGCAAATTTCGTAATTTCATCACCCCACCTAGTTTTCTGCTATCCTTGACTGCGCTTTCCTTCTCTTGGCACCAATTCTGCAACTCTAATACTCCATCCGTTATCTACCCTACACATTACATGGCGTGCCCAGCTCCATTTTTTTCTCCTAATGTCAATTAGAATGTCGGTTATCCCCGTTTTCTCTCTGATCCACACCGCTCTCTTCCTGTCTCTCAACGTTAAGCCTGACATGTTTGTGTTCCAATGCTCTTTGTGCTGTCCTTTACTTGCTCTCCAGCTTCTTTGTTAACTTAGAAGTTAACGGGTGTCTGTATTTAAAATTAAACATTTAAATTCGAGGAAAATGTGATTTGGACTCCTCACTTAAATAAAATACATTATAGCATTTCCAGATCTAACTGCATGTATTGTAAAATCCGGCATCTGGTACCGAATTGGTTAAAACATAAGTTGTATTATTCATTCATCCATTCTCATCTAGACTACTGCTTATCGATCTGGAGCAACACTAGTAAAACAAACTTACATTGGCTAACAGTCCTTCAAAAACAAACTGTCCGCCACAGAAAAAACCTCGGATGCTCGATACCACAGCAGAGTTCTCAAAAAATTAAATACAAAACGTTGATCAGTTATATAATCTGAAGCTAACTACGTACATACACGTTGAAATACAGAAAAATCAATCTGAATTTTTAGGCACAAGTAGCAGTGGCGGATTACTGCGACATGATGGCCTATTTATTCCTCTTCTGGCGTGTGCATGTGTTGTGTCGTGTGTGTGTGTATTATTAATTGTCGCTTATTTCCTGCACCAAGTTTCTTCCTTACAATGAATCCGCTATCTACTGCATAATTTCTCATATTATGTTCACGTTACTGCTTAATAATGCATGGGTGGTAGGGCGTTTGTCAGGCAGTTTTTTTTTTGCCACTAGCCGTAAATTCCCCTGACCGATAATAGGTCGGAAACAATCAAAATGAAATCAAATATACAGCTGCAGAAGGCCACAAAAGCATTGCTGCGTTTTCTGAAGGCAACAGGACTGAGCGACCGTCTATGACACAGCGCTGAGAATTTTCATTACGTCGGCGGCTCAATTGCACATCCACTATTCGCTTTCCCTTCTACTCTTTTCCTCCCTTCTCCCTTTTTCCAGTGTGCAGAGTAGCCAGCCGGGCTCAGTCATGAATAACCTCCCTGCCTATCATTTATCATTTTCCCTCTATTGCACCTCTCTCTCTCCCTCGGCTTTCAGTTCGTTTCAAACGATTTAAGATTTAATAATTGTGCGTTTCCTGGTCGTCATTTGGACTCACCACAAATTTTTGCTAAACTTAAACAATATGTAAGAAATCATACACAGCTCCCACGCACAAAGCACGCAAGTTCGGTTTTACCTGAGACAACTATAGCCCACGAAACAACGCTGCGCCACGTTGTACTGCTTTGGGAGAAAGGTTTCGTGGAAGAAAAAAAACTGTGGGCCGAGATAATGTACTCTATTCCAATAATTTTCCTTTTCACTGCTTCCTCATTGGTTCGAATGGTTCTCCACATATGTTAGCGGCCCTAAACTAGATGCTAAGAAAGGAATAGAATCGAGCGAAAGGAATTATTACATCATGCCAGCTTACGTTTAATCCTCAACGAAGATTTAGAGGGACGAAACAAGGGAAGAGGAAAAGTGGTAGCACCAGACCTTTTGAACTGATTTGAAAAAAACAGTGATGGTTATTCTCTTGGACAGCCAAATAAACAAAGAATAAAAGGAATGAAATTTATTGCAAGCTAAAATGTGATTCTCTTCATATATTTCATTCATTTCATTCCAAAGGGCTTGACGGAAAACAATGTTGGCTGATTGGCATGTTCCTAAATGAGTACTTAAAGGAGGAAAAAGAAAGACCGAAGGCCGGGATGTTAACCAGAATGGCGTCTGGTTGGCTACCCTACAACGGGGGAAAAGAACACACTACAATAGTATATTCATAATATGGTCCTAATATGGTCATAATTTATGACATTTTAGCGATGCCTTGTAAGCAGCAAGTACGTTTACATTGTGCACTGAAAAGCCCCTCCACTTAGTCGACATGGTGTCTGATGGTTCTCGTTTTTACACCGAAGCTGTAAATGGTGAAGATAGTGCAATACCGGGCCGACCCGCAATGAAGGTGAAGCAGGCTTCAAGCACTGCAGCAACTTGCAAAAATAAGTTTAATATATTGGGTCCAATTACAACCCGTATCAAATATTAAGCTGTTAAGAACACGTACTACACTTTGACTTGTGTCGGCCATGTCCACGTTCGCACCATACACGTGTACGCCATCCCGTGTATTAAAACTAGTGCCTGCCAATGTGAGTGTCTTCTGTCTCCTGATGTCATGCTCTACGTAGGCTCCTTTCCTCAGTTCTGCTCTGACTGTGAAATGGGTAGGCCGCGTGATGTACGGTCTGAAGAAGAACAGCGTGCCTACCAAGAACGACGGCGTGAACAGAATAGAGAATGGGCACGGCGGTGGCTGAAGGATACCACCGACGATGAGCAGCCCGTCGATGCCAAGCGTAAGCGTACTGCACACCAGGAACGCGAGGCCGAAAGAAATGCGAACCGTCCATGTGGCCCCGATCCCGCAAACTTGGAATGTTTGACCGGAACAACGGTCAATCTCCACATACACAGCTTCGCTGGTCATACACCTTCACAAAGTAGAATGGCACTGATATTTTTATTTATTTTTATTTTTACACAAGATACACATAGGTGAATTGCGTGTCGCCAATCTACATTGTTGAAAATCAGTGTCGTATTTTTGTTCCGTATCCTTCTTTTTGTCTTCCACATTGTGCCCATTTATGTTTGCTACAAACTTCATTGCATTGATGCATTGAAGCAAATTACGTTTTGGCTAAAGATGCACAAGAAGTATTCTTCGAGTATTTATCATAATTATTCCTTGATTATCATACTTTGTAACCAAGAAAGATGTCTGCACCACTATCCCTGGTCTATCTGTGCTATCTAGTATTCCCGACTTTCTTGACAGACATGAGTAGTTCCTTCTTGTATTATTTTTGAATACAGGGTGTTACACTTGCCGTAAAAACATTGATCTACAGCACTGAAAAAAATTCCGGGCTTTACAAGTTAAAACCACAATAGGATTATGACGCACGCCATATATGTGTACTTCGGAATAACTTGGACCACCTGGGGCTCTTTAACGTTTGCCCAATGCATGGTCACGAGTGTTTTTGCAATCTGCCCTCATCGGAATGCGGCCACCGCGGCCGGATTAAAACCCGCGAACTCCTGCGGCCGCCGCGACCCTCAGCAGGGCAAAGCCAGAGCAACGGGCGTGTAGCTATGGCAACTATAGCAACTATGCGTGCTCGTCGAAGCCGGAGCGCTTCAGAGCGTTAGTCACAAATTCACGTGGGAATTGGTAAACGTGAGAGCACCGGGGGCTCGTAACTGCTATCCGCAGTGAGGAAGTTTATGAAATGTAGAAGTAAGTGGCGTCTAGCAGTTGTATTTCCTTTTTTTATTTCGGTTGCACTATACATCGCAAGCTATGTTCAGCGGAGAAGCCCTAATGACGCTTTCCTTTCATGTACTCGTTATTCCGCGCCACTTTATGCATAGTGATCACGGCGCACTTCGAGGCTCATGGCAGTGAATGAGAGGTTATTATCTAACGAGCAAAAGGGCCACTATGGCCGCTTCATTTCTGAGCTGTGAAAGGGGCAGATTTTTCATTAGTGAAAACTTGTGCTGGCCGCCACCTCCACAAGAGTTTTTGAAGGTTGAAAAAGTGGACATCGTCGTCACCTGCCTGGGCCGGTATTTTGTACCGATGCCTTTCCAATGCTAATGCCTTTTCGCGCTTTTCGCGCTTTGTCAGTGGTCAGAGCGACGGTCCGCTCACGTTATCGACGGGATCAGAATGAGCGGTGGATGATAAGACTGGTATAGAATAAAGCATAACGCATCATTGCAAAATACCGGCCCTGGGTATTCGGGAAGACGCGGACGTCGCTTCGTTACATGTGTACGGCAGGACGTCGACATCGCCAGGTGCATGCGCGTGCCACCTTCAGGAGGGCCTTCAACCACTTGCGTTCCACCGGATCTGTCCAGGTTCAAAAAAAGAGAGATTCCTGCTAATGTGACCAAGGACTTTGGCTAGATTAGACATGGCTAGATGAAAAAAAAATTGTTTGCCGTGGACAGTTAACTACTGACGTCGCAAGAAGCTGGAGACCACCGAACATGTCTTTTATTAATTGATTTGACTCCATATTTCACTTGTATGTCTTAGAACAAACATTCAGGAAAGAACTACATATATCAGCCCTCGAGTTATTCGGCTTCTTTCTTTTTTTGTTTTTGTAAGCAGAAAAGGAATGAAGGTTACTGTACGATATTTATGCTTCTGGGCCTCCACAGTCTGTGGAATACGAAAATTGCAATGTGAGATGTGAATATAAATGACCACCTACCGTGAATCAGTTTCATTGAGAGTGTCGGGTATAATATTATACTTATTATATTCAGGAAATGTAATATATTGCACAAAGTCAGCGCGCATGTTGTATATTTCCGCAATGGGTTGCTGTTCTACGTGTTTTGAGGAAGTTGAGACGATTTTGAAATTACCACGTTAGCGAAAATGTAGTTTCCATGTTTTGGTTTGTAATACAACACGATACGCATTGATTTGTAATACAAACAGGCAATGAGGAAATAAACTGCTGGCCTCCGGCTCTGATGGTAGAGCCACCACACCGGAACGTTAGTCCGGGATTTCATCCCCTGTCTTGAAAGGATTTTTCTTCAACTGCGAAGCTTTCTTCCTGAGAAAATCGAATAAGTTTTCTTTGTAACTTCATGCTAAGTCATGGTGAAAGACAATGTTTCTATTTTTGAAACTTCATCTACCTTGAACTTCTCTGCATAGCTTTGTTGTTATAACCAACAAGTCATTAACTTTTTCTGGCGTATATCCCACTGGAATATGGCCGTCCCGAAAGTCCTTAAAAACATGTTCTACAGCTTCTCGTTTTTGTCACTCTAAACACTTCATTGTCCATTAAAAAAAAAGGACTTATTTCTCTCGGACATTTTCTAACTGGCAAAATTTTGCTCTGTAAATTGAAAACAATTTTATACAGGGTGTTTTTTAACTCTTCTTCAAACCCGCCGTGGTTGCTCAGTGGCTATGGTGTTGGGCTGCTAAGCACGAGGACGCGGAATCGAATCCCAGCCACGGCGGCCGCATGTCGATGGGAGCGAAATGCGAAAACACCCGTGTACTTAGATTTAGGTGCACGTTGAAGAACCCCAGGTGGTCCAGATTATTCCGGTGTCCCCCAATACGGCGTGCCTCATAATCAGATCGTGGTTACGGCACGTAAAACTCCATAATTTTAACTCTTTTTAAAGCATCTTGACCTGAAAGAGTATAGTACTCATCATTGCACATAGCGACAGGAAGAGGTATAGCTGAAAAATTTCGGTACAGCTTTTTTTTGCAGCGAAGCTGTATATGGCTATGTTCTGACCAAAAGTGCATGCATCGACAGGGTGTGTAGAAAAGAATCGGGGCGACAAAATTTTATCGACAGTAGCCTGCTGCGCGCCGGGCGGTGCTCCATGGCTCCGGAGTGGATGGCGCAATAATGAAACGTCATTGTGTACCCACCAATGTCTGTGCCTCGTTTTGTTCTGACATCGACATCGCTCGAGCGACGTTATGAGCAGTTGTACTTTTGTCTTGCTATGGCCAGAACGCGCTTAGTGCATACTGAAGAAGAAGAAGAACGTGCATGTAAACAGCGCCGGCGTGGGCAACAGCATGAATGGGCGCGAAGACGACGGGAAGCCTCTATAGCCGAAGGCGTGTCGTCCGAAGAGTTCGCAACGTCGGATAGCCGCTCTGTGACAGATGAAGAACAACAGCGTGCCCGTGAGGATCGCCTTCGCGAACAGTTGCCGCGATAGCATCGGCAACCAATTGCAGTATGTCACAGTGACCACAAATCAATCGTTACCATGGTGACAAAGTAAAGAGAAAATAAAAGACGATAACTACAATGAAGTTATGTGTATGTGCCTTTATTCAATCAATGTAGCAATTAACCATATATAGCTCAATATAGTTGTCAGAAAGTACAGCTTCGCTGCTTTTCCATCTTCACATGATGGAAGGGCTTGGAATTTTTTAGTGTGACAGTTGTTTGATATTCAGGAAAGAAGCCTGCATTTATAATTTGATATACAACGACGACCTTCCTGAAATAAACTTTGGTACTATATCAGGCTCCTTTAGTTATAACAATGATAAATTCAAGACTTGAACCACCATCAAACTTGCATCGCGGTACCCACAAGATCATTATCAAAAATTTAGGCCTGGTCTGTTGAAGAATAAAGTGAGCCAGCCCTAGAATAGATTGTCTAACACTGCGAAGCAAATTACATCGACTGGTTTTCATATAAAGCTCCAAATAAACAACTGCCGACAACCTGCGCGTCTTTTGTACACTTGCCTGAATCAAAATAATACTTTTAAGACCAACCTGGTCTGGGCCACTGGATACATAGCGCAAACACATAGCACGGTGGAATGAAGTCAAATCAAGTTCTGAACATTTTGTTGTGTTTTGTATGATAATATACCGCTCCTTAGTCTAATATCCATTTCTATCCTTGTTAGGAGCCAACTGGACGGCAATATACTTCACCGGTAATTGTGACGGCAGTATCTCTTTATTCAATTATCGAGGCTTCGTACACCGAGCGTTTAACAAAGTTGACCTTCATTTTAAGTGATATGCACGAACAATTCTCTCGTCTTTCAAAATGCCATTTCCTCCATGGGACGATAGTCGTGTATGCTTCTCTTTGCTGTTTCAGTCTCCGTTTTTATGCTGTCTTCTTCTCCGATGCAGAGTTCTCCTATCTACTACGGGCCCTATGCGAGATGTACAAGAACCGGACGTTCAAGACATACCTTGGCTTTTCACCTTTCGTGATTATACAAAACCCCGAAGACGCCGAGGTAAGTTCACGCTAAAGCAGCTACACATGACACTTGGAAGCTGCAGTTTTTTATTCGAGAACGCTTCTTCACACCAGCCGAAACGCGAAATAACAGCCTATGCGATTGCTGTGTTTAAGCATGCAGTTATTTGCCGGTGTACAACAAGCCGTCATTTTCTAGCTGCCCCACCTAATAAAGTTTTTCATCCTTCCATCCATCCCACCTCCCATCTTTATTCCTACGGGTTGCCGTCTAGTCTCTCACTGCGTGTATAAAACGATGTAACTTGGCTTCTGAGAGCTATGCAGTGCTATCGAAACTCGCAGCTCTATAGTCAAAGAGTGATATTTCATACGGTTGTTTTTAACGGCGTATTGCTTTGGCAAGGTGCGAAAGGAAAGCCGGTAGACAGGTTTAGTCCGACTTTGTGGCAGCTTCTGTGGCCGCGCACAATGACATTGCGGCTTGTTAGTAATGTCTCAACGGTGACAGCTCGGGAACACACTTGTAAAGCTGAGTGCCGTTAAATACAGAAGAAAAGGGGGAAAAAAACTGCCAGCTTTGTACGACCCTGGAAAATGGCAACCCAAGTTCCAGCGGTGGCAGACGCTCTTTGTTTAGGCCGGAGGTGTTTTCCCGCCTAAGACGCGTTCCGGCTTCTGGGAAAATTTTCCGCAGCCTTCGCGCTCCCTCCTCACCATGTCAGTTGTTGCGCCGGCGCCGGCGGCCTTGAGCAATGAGCCACTTACATTTAGCACTCTCAGATCAACACGTTTCAACTAATGAAGATAGTTTCAAAAACAGTTCCCAAACGTATAGTGGTTCTAGTATGCGTGTGCAGCTTCAAAGTGAAAGTTCAGCCTTTTGGCCACAACAATTCTAGAATTGCTTTCGCTATACTTGGAGAAGCATTTTGAGGCTATGAAAAAGAAATCCCATGTTTCCCCCAATTCACTCACAAGTTTGCAAATTCTCCAGCCTGTGAATGCTTTGCGCTGTCCGATGCACACTCCATATACCCCATTTGCTATGCTTTCTGTCGCTTATATGCTTATCAATATAAATTCAGTGTTCTTAATTGTTCAGAATAAAATGGAAGTGACATAACCACAAGTAGTTAAAATAAAGCCTGCTGTGCAGTCTCAACAAGGCAGACTGGGGAGGGGTCAGACAATGCGCGAGCCTCGTCCACCTTTTTTATTTTCGCCAGCCTATCAGCAAGAGCTGTACGCAAGATCAGTTCGGGGTTTTAACCTTTCCCCTGATCTCGAGCACAAAGTTCTATACACGCTATCTCCGCTTATTATCAACGCATGAAGCTTAACAAAAATATTATTTTACAGCAGGCCAATTCCTAAAAGGCCACCGATTTTCACGTCATTTGGTCCGTCCGTTCACGTGTTTCAGTATACAAGTAAATGTACCAGACACACGGACGGGTAGTCTTCCCATGAAAGTGTTATATATATATATATATATATATATATATATATATATATATATATATATATATATATATATACTACACTCTCCGCATATAACGAAGAAGTTCTCATTATTTTTTTAGATTTCTGCCCTATGTACAACGAAATTAATTAGATCTTGTCCGAAGATTACTTGCACAGGGGGTCATAGTTTTGCAATTTTTCAAAGTGTATGTAATTGGAAGTTGTTTGGTGATTAAAAGATGGGCAAATAAATTTGTTGTAGTGCCACAACTTTTTTGCCGTGATTATACTTGTCCTTTCATTTCACACAACACTTTTTTGGCCTTTCCCACTCGATGCAGGTCCTTCTGTCGAGCTCGGAGAACCTGAGGAAGCCTTTGTTCTACACTTTCACCATACCGTGGTTGGGGCCGAGAAATATGCTTTATATGTAAGTCCCTCCCAAGAACGACGCCGTCCATGTTTTATGTTGACGAACCTTTCGAACAACTTGACTACCACATACATTGGCGCAAGGTTGCTTAAGTCTTAATATTTCCTATTACGCAACATGGTTACTTACAGTCTTAAATACCTACCTAAGTCTTAAATATTTCCTCTTACGCAATATTGTTACCTACTTTAAATGTGTTTTAAGTTTGGATATAGTGAGGGTGTAGCACTGGTTGTGCATTATTATCGTAGTGAGATAGCTTGTTACGAAGAATTGTTTGCATATTTTGTAGCATAGACAATCTACTATTTAACAGTACCTACGCCGCACTGTTGCATGGGTTATAGCTACAAGCACGAGCTCGCACATGCGATTATGCGTGAATGAGTGAACAATTTCCAGATCACAAATAATCAGTAAATAAGTTACTGAATTGGCACACATTTCTTATTCAGTTTCGCTCGTAATACTAGCAGGAATAGGAAAAAAATAAAAGGAAGGAAACATGACGATTATATTTATTCAGACGAATACTGTCGTCGGGCAGCAGAAATTCATTTAAAGCTTATATTGAAGAATATGTTCTCACACGTAATACTGCACACCTTTCACAGTCTCCTTTCGTTTAAGCGCCCCCTTGTCCACGAATGTTGGACATATTGTTATCGAAGGGGTCCGGCCAATACAAATCAGTTCTTTCAAATAAAAAACTTGTGAATTCGGCCCCTGATGTTCCTAAATTGTATACTTTAAGAACACTGGTACTAAAGCGGCTTTGCGAGCGTTATTCCCGCCTAGGTGGCTTCTGCTTGGCACACTACCCCATTTATTTATGTACCATAGCACGTGCACGGCTGCTAATCCTTCAGAGCAAGCATGCCAAGAATTTCTATAAAGTTTGCCCTGAGCACACGCCTTTTACATAGTCACATAATTTATTAACAATGATTTAACTTTAGAGGCACCACACAAACAGCAACAAACTTGAAACAGCACAGACTGACAAGCGACACAGTCTAGATCAGGGGTTCCCAAACTCGGTTCCGTGGAACCCAGCGGTTCCGCGTACGGTATATTAAGGTTCCTCAAGTGGCCATAACAAATCTGACCCCATCCCCCTTCAGTGGATTTGTTCATTAGACTACATTTAACAATTTGCACATTTAACAATGAAAACCGCCACAGCCGCACTTCAGTATTGTTCGCGAGAAATACCATCACGGCAGCGGCATTCAAGGCTATTTGGTGGATAAGCATATCAGCGGGCAAAATAAATGGGGAAAGGGCAGGGGGGGGGGGGGGGTCAGTCTTCTATTATATATCTGATAGTGTTAATTCAGCACAAAGATGAAGCGACGTGCTGTCTGTGCCCACGGGTTTGCTCATTCTGTGGCCTACGGTGTAAACCAACGTATGCCTACGACGGATGGCCATTCTGTCTATGATATGAAGAGGGACGTCAAGATGACGACCTAAAAAAAGAAATAGCGAGTAAAATCACGTATCACCATTGATACGAAATTCATGTGGAGTGCTTGAACAAGAGTGATGCTGTGAACTAAAATGCACCTCCACCTCACGAACCAAGTGACCAATTGTTGCATGAGCCAAAAACACATACACGCGCGCGCGCGCGCGTACGCACATATTTTTGTTTATATATAATCACTGGAGACACTTAGTTTTTGGTAAAAAAAAGCACGCACCTTAATGCTCATAAAGACACCACTAAGCTCTTGTTTTGCAAGCGCAGAACCAGCAACAGGCCACAGGCCATGGAAAGACCATACGACAAAGAAAAGCGACAGCAGACGACAGCCATCGTCGTGTTATAATTGGCTGAAGATGCGTCTTCTAAACCCCAGACTAACATCAGATCTAGGCGAAATGACGTCACTCATGTCTTTCAGTCACTTCGTGCGATGTTCTTTCTATAGTGTCCTGCTTACACTTTCTCGCACCTAAGAAACCCTTCATAGGCGTTTGTGAATCCCCCCCCCCCCCCCCCCGCGCAAGAATTTTCATCCAGCCGTCAACATTCTTCTAGTGTTGCGCGCCTGCTGCGCAGTTGCCAGGTCAACATGACGGCGCGCAAACGCCGACCACAGTGGCCTGGTATCGCGAAGTGAACAATGTGAAGCGTGCCCAACGCTAACCGTGGTCTCTAGAACGCGTCGTAAAAGCTAGATCAGCACTTACGTCGATCGAATTATGCTGCCTTGTGCGCCGGCCCGGCGGCGCACAGTTCGATCACTTCATTCATGCAGTGCGTTTGCACAAAGCTTCGACATTTGTATGTAGTTAGCGGTGTAAGTTCATATCCTATGAATTGTACTGAAGGACTGAACGAACTTCACATCAAGGCCATGGGGCTTGAAGCATACGGCTGACGTACCACTCAATAATTACTGCATTTATAGGTAACTTCCATATTTGCCTTCAGCCATAGCGCACGTATTCGCAACTTCTCAGGCTTCGACTCTGCCTAAGTGATAGTTCTGGCTTTACATGTTTTAATTAGCCGCAAGAGAAGTGGAAAAATACTTATAGAGACAACGGTCAGACAAGGAGACACAATCTCTCCAGTTATATTATTTGCATGCTTAGAAGTATTCAAACTATTAGACTGTGAATGATCAAGGGCAATGATCAACGGCGAATATCTCAACAACGTTCAGCTTGCCAATGAAATTGTCGTGTTCAACAACGCTGGGGACACATTGCAACAATTGATTGAGGACCTGAACCACGAAAGTGTCAGAGTAGGTTAACAAAGATAATGTTGAATAACCTGTCAAGCGAAGAATTCATGATCGGCAGTCAGGTCCTAGAGTAAACACAGAATAAGTTGGTCAATGACTCAAAGCAAACCCTGATCATGAGATGGAAATTTACAGAAGAATTAAAATGGGTCGGGGTGCATACGGCCGGCATTTCCAAATCGTGACCAGGAGCTCTCCGCTGTTGTTGAAAAGAAAAGTGTACAATCATTCCATTCAAGTCTTATCATATGGAGCAGAAACTTCGAGGTTAACCATGAATCTTGAAAATAAGTTAAGGACTGCTCAAACAAGCGATGGAACGAAAACTGTTATGCCTAAAGCTGAGAGAGAAAGGGAGTGGTGTGGATAAGAGAGCAAACGGGGGTAGTGGTAGTTGAAATTAAGAGGAAAAATAGGAGCTGGACCGGCCGCGTAATTTATAGGACAGATAATCGGTGACCCATTAGAAATGTAGATTGGGTTCTAGGAGAAAGGGGCGCTGTCGAGGATAGCGGAAAATTAGGTGGGGTGATGAAATCAGTAAATATGCAGGCATAACTTGAAATCAGCTAGCGCAGGTCAGGGGTAATTAGAGATCGCTGGGAGAGGCCTTCGTCCTGCAGACAGCACAGAAGTATCTTGATTACGTTTTCGAACATCCACAATTCGGTCTGAATTTCAATGGACTGTTGCTCTTGAGCCGCATTTCGCTTCGTACTGCGAGGCCGAACTCGCATATTTACAGAAGGGCGTCGGGCGCAGCTTGGATACCACCCAAGCGGTACATACCACACCACCTTTGCATCTTACTATATGTGCAGCGACTGCTCCGAAGAAAGTGCGTCAGTGGCGCAAGATCGACGATTTGAACCGATTCAATCCGAAACCAGCTAGAATGTTGAATCGCTGTGTGCTTCGAGTACCGTGTGTTGTGCAGTATTCTGACTTGCACTTAAGCGTGTGTTCTTATGAGTCTGGAAAATTTATGGCAACGTTCGCCCTGAGTATCGTGGGGATATTGACTGATTCCCCTTGACTTTTATGAGGTGCCACTTGGGCTATGACAGACAGTGTAGTTCAGGGCGCCAGGCCCTGACATCGCCTACCTACGATTTATTACCGGTCTTCAAAATTGATGTGTACGCCCCTTCGGGCATTCCGCCTCTGTTGGAATGCGGTCGCCTGAGCCTGCAATAAAAAACACTTGACCTGGTGCGAGGGATCATCATGTTTTATTAGCAGAGGAGAAGCTAAGAAGAAGCGATGAACGTTGATACGATGTCAAAGTGTGATAGGCAACGAAACTTGCAAGTGTGGATGTTATGTAGGGAAGTTTTCGGCCATAATTTCAGAGTGTGGATAGCCACAGGTTATTTCTGAATCTTTTTTAGGGCTCCTTTAATAGCTCTCCGTGCCCTCTACAGTGATCCTATGTGAAGGGAACGCGCGTTTCGTCGTCCATTGGAGCTTGACGACGTTGTCGACCAGCCCCTTAGACGGTACGGACTGGCTGATATTGGGAGCTGATATTGAGCCTATGCGCGGCATTAGAACCGCACCTGCAACCGTGTGCCACGCGACCACATACCATCCCGGTGAACTTAATTGTGCATTGTCCCTTACCTTGCCTTGAGGCCATATAAACTATATAGTAGGATCTTTTTTATTTCCGTAATTAGTACCGAAATAAAGACCTTTAGTAGCTTTGTAATATGGTGGAGGTGATGCATACAGGCGGGGTCGCTCTGCATACAGGCCGGCAATTGCTCCAACTGAACGTCTCTTTCTGCGCGAAATATGTCCCCATGTGTCCATCAGGCTGTATCTCGCAGAAATGTGAGCAGAATGCGTAACACTTTCCGTGCAATCCTTTTGACGGCAGTGCGGTGAACGGGCGAGCGCGGTTGAGCGTGTCGGTGCTGTAGCAGACGCCCGGAAACGGAAGCTGTCGAATAGGCGTGTGTTGTGATTTGCCGTAACAATACAGCTTCGAATACATATGCGTGATGTATGACCAAGCTATCAGTTGACCGCACTTCTTTCATTTCTTGTCGTTTATTCCGTGCTTTGCTTCCTCCTCGCCCTCAAACGACGCCGTTACTTAAATGTGAGGCCACTTCGGTTGCACCTTTATCTTAACGTGGAAACGTTTTGGCTAAGAAATAGCGTTCGAACAGCGCAGCTTAGTGAATTCCACCCGTGGAGAGTTTTTTGCAGGCATGGTCACTAGTCATGTGCCACAAGGTATGTGCCACCACTCTTAAATGACAAAAACATCCTTTAAGATTTCTCTGGTGCTAGGCGGTGCACTAGTGCGCTGTTGAGCTCGAGGTGACCGATTCGAATCCTTGCCACGCGCGGACTTCGCGGCGGCGCTGCTCGATGACGCAGCAAGTCCAGTGGGAAGCGCGAGAGAGGCGCCTGGCTGCATAGACGTTTAGGCGGTGGCAATATGGTGTGTAGCTACATTGCTCGTTGTATAGGTTCTACCGTTATTCTTTTTATTGCGATAGCAATTATATGGACACTTCAACCGGATTTCTGCCGTCGCCGTCGCCGTCGCTGTGAGGTTCCCTATAGATATAATCTTCGCCGTGTGCCGTATGCCCGAGCGAAAGCGTGCGGGGACGTGCGCTGTCACGGAGAGCGAACGCACTCAATCTCCCACGCGCAAGCAAGGAAGCGGGAAGCCAGCGCCGGAGGGAGCGGGGGGGGGGGGGGGGGGCGCACTTCCACTCTGCCAACAACCGCGCTCGTCGCTCGCTCGCACCGTCTCTTATCTCCACACGGCTCTGACCTTTATGCGCCGTGCATTCGCCGCTCAGTTTCCGTTGAAGCGATAGACCGCACGTACCTTCGCCGCTGCGGCGTATCCGCTTGCTGCCAGGGTTTTGACGGTCGTTGTCTGCAGTCATTCAGTGTGATCTATTCATGTTTGTTTGTGCGCGTGCACACCACGCTTGTTCATTCAGTTAGTAATAGTCGGGCCACATTTTCCAACGCACGCTACACATGCAATGCTGCCCCGATCGGCAGTACAGCGCTACAGGTGTGTCCCTTCGCACGCGCTGCCCACGGGAAGCGCTTCTCATCAACACCACCGTTTCACACGCGCCTTCTCGTGGTGATCGCGTCTCTCTTCATGTCGGTCTACTTACGCCGCAGCACACCTGCTTACTTAATCAGCTCATGTTTACTACAATTCATATTGCTACCAAAGCCACTCACCTTACTTCGTATGACATTGCTGTGTTGCTATCGCATTCATTGCTTCACCCTTAGGGCGAAACTGTGACATTTTTTTCCTTCTCTTCTGTTTCCATCGTGCCATCCACGACCAGATGGCATTCCAGCACACATTGTGTGCGACTGCCAGCATTACTCGACTGATACACATAATAAGGCTGGTGTACCAGTCGAAAGCTCCACTCATTGATACCATTTTGACATGAAATAAAAACGGTGGTAGAAACCACTATCCCAGTACACTTTCTTTTCTTTTTTTTTTCTTTCTTTGTGATCTTCTGTAGCAGCTTCCATGCTGCTATAGGCATGGAATAAAGAAAACATGGTGACATATTTCGGCTGTTCGTTGAATAGGCTTGACTTCTTACACCGACTTTAGATGCACCATGCATTGGGTGCATGTTAAAAAAATCAGATGGTCAACATTAATCGGCAGTCCTACAGCGTGCCTCGTAATCAGATCCTGGTTTTGGCACGTAAAATCCCAGAAATTTGTATTTTTATTACACTGGCTTCACGATGAGCATGCTTCGTCTTTCGGTCTTTCCTACGCAGCGCAGGCAACGTGTGGCGTTTCAAACGGAAGCTGCAGATGCCTGCATTTCACTCAAAGACTCTGGAGAAGTTCATGGACGTGGTAAACGAGCACGCAGACAGCATGGTTGAGCGCATGGAAGAAGCCAGCGTCAAGAAAGAGCTGGCTCCCATTCAAAATATTGTCAAACGGTGCAGTCTGGATCTCATTGGAGGTATGGCCCCGCGGCAGCGCTTTCGTAGAAAAAACAATACCTTGTATTACACTGTCGCGTGACAGTTGCTATGTGCTCCTATTGGGTAATTGAATGAACTGAGCGAATACGATCCTGTAAGTGTGGCAGGGAACGCCCTTCTCCATTGTCATTCGTCGTTATTTATTTATTTATTTATTTATTTAGTTATTTATTTATTTATTTATTTCAAAGTACCAAAGGGAGCATTGAGTAGGGGGGGGGGGCGGCGTCGAACAAATGACAGCATAAACTTGAACGGTATTGTGGCACAACACTGTCCTGAACCCGAAGAACGGAAGTGTTGCTTATAATTTGTTGAAGCCACAACAAGGCAAATGCATTCAAAATATGAACGTATCAATTTGCGATCGGAATAAGACGATTCCATTGACCCGATTTTTTTTCTCGTTTTCAACGACCCGGAGAAAACCGAAAATGAAGTATGTTTTCTTCATATGAACGTGTCACTGAGTGTGCAATGTACAATGAAAAGTCTAAGAAAAATTTGCGTCGCTTGCTTGTTTGTACAAAATCTCACAGAACAAAATCATAATAGAATGGTGCTGCGTGTCAGTACATGCTTCCTGCAAGCGAAGTATCACATTCATCCTTCGCGACTAAGTTCATGATGTGTATATTTTATTTTAAGGTTTTTTTATTGCGCACTTACGCGTTTTTATTGGGCAATGTGGGATGATTTATGGCACATCACTCGCGACACCATAGTAATAACGTATGGCGTGCCCTTGACGTTAAACTTTCCCTGTTATTCTTTTATATATGCGAGCTGTGCAAGTGCGGCTTTTACAAGTGGTTTAGGCTCCTTGGCGGGCATACTATGAGCAGGAGTTTATATTCGGAAAATGCGTACCTAACTAAAACGAATTCATTATTACTTTTACTTTGGTAGTTAGGGTGTGTACCTTTGTTTACGCCCGGTGTATACATTTCTGTTAAGAACTTCAAGACAGCTAGTTTCGCAAGGCAAGTTCATTTTGTTTGATTTTTTGACATGGCTCATATTTCAAGGTATACGCATCTCCAACGTTGCCGTTAAGTGCCGCTAGTTTCATATTCTGAAGCAAGTGGTCCCGATCAAGTGACAGGCATGCTCAGAAGAGTCGAGATATGGTCGAAATTTTCAAACAGAATGTAGTAGTCGTCACCATTTGACACTTCACGGTTCTAAAGGAATGTTGCACGAAAATCACGCAAACAGCTGAACCACAACAAGCCACTACAGAAGCGGCAGTTTGCTTTCTGAACGAAGCCATGCCAAATCATAGAAAATATCAATTTGATACCCATAATTCCCATAATTGTCGAACGACTGCAGCGTCACATTTTCCTCTAGTGTGGGCCGAGTGAGAAACTCTGTGCTGCTGAAGACAACAAGTGCTGCGGTTCCCCGAAGTCATAAGCAGATTAGGAACTCAAAATCGCCGACGCCTTGTCCCTTTCTCGGCGGCAGCGCACGGGATTAAAGACGCTGTTGATACGCGGCACGGTCGAGGTAACGGCGGCGTCCAAGCGGACCAGCCGTGGTAGCCCAGTCACTCGGACGTCGCACTGCTCAGCTGGCGTTCGCTGGCTCGGGCCCGTTCTAGCACGTTCTACAACTTTATCAAGAGAAGCTTTTCTTTAAAAACAAGTTGTGGGGTTTGACGTCCCGAAAGGGCATAGCGAATTATGAGGGACTAAGAGACCAGGACAGAAATTCGGGTTAGTTAAAATTAAATAGTGAGGTTTTGCGTGCCAAAATCACGATTTGATTATGAGGCACGCCATAGTGGGGGGCTCCGGAATAATGTCGACCACCTGGGGTTCTTTCACGTGTGCGGGTTTGTTGGCCTGACCTATAGTGGCAAACAGGGTAGTGTTAAAAAGTAAGCTTCATGTACGCGCCCTTGCCCTTTCAATGCTTCTCAGTTTCCCAACGTGATGAACGCCGTAGGGAAAGACTTTGGGTTAATATTCACCACATGGGGTTCTTCAACGCGTACCTTTTTAGCATGGCACCCGAACGTTCTTGCATTTCGCTCCCATAGAAATGACACCACCTTGGGCGGGAATAAAACCTGCGCCCTTGTGTTCCGTAGCACAACCCAATAGCTACATTAGGCAACCGCAGTGGGTTTTAAACTTAAAGAATCTCTGCGAAGTTGGTTAATTTACCTTGAGTAATTAAACAATAGGAGCAAACACACAAATCTCGTGACGGCAAAAAGCATTTTTTATTGCGATAGCAATTTATGGACACTCCAAAGCAGTTTTCTGCCGTCGGCGTCGCCGTCGCCGTCGCCGTGAGGTTCCGTATGACGTCAGTGGAGATGAAATCGTCGCCGCGCGCCGAACGCTCTATGTGCGAGTGAAAGGGCGCGAGGGACGCGCGCTTTCACGGGGAGTGAACGCACGGCGAAGAACAAACGCGCGTTCAGCGCCGTGCTCCCTTAAGGGCTGCAGAAGTAGGCGTCTCTTTCCTCCTTTACAATCACCATATATGTAGAACAAACGCGCCTTCTTCCGACGCGCGAAAGGCCGTGGCGGGGAGGGGAGGGGGAGGGAAGGGAGGCGACGTTTAGCTGCGGCATCAAGTGCCTATTTATATCAGAGGCTCCGGCAACAGTCACCAACGCCGTACGCATTTTGTGCGAACGCGGGCAAAACGCCGACGGCGTCGACAACAGTTCTGCGTGTTGCCGGTGCTGCTGCATGTCCAAGGTTATACACCTGATAAAGCTACTCTCATTACTCCGTATAGCTCTCTACAAATTTGCTATCGCAATTGATGCTTCGCCTTTCAGGTGAAACTGCGACAACTTTTTAGTCACGCCGTCCCTAAAGCACACCCAAATTATTTTTAAGCCCTGGCTAAAGCTGCAAGTGCGGACACTCTGCCCGTTGCTGAGCATATTAAGCTTTCTTAAAAAACGTGATGCCGTGAGGTATAATATTACTAAAATGTCCTGTAAGAGTGTATGCTGGCTTACGGTATCTCCAGCGACATCGATTTTAGTTGTTCTCGAAGTGACTTAATTTCTGAGCCTTTCTTTTTTTTTTTTCAGAAGTCCTCATGGGCGTGAACTTGAATACTCAGAAGAACCAGAACAGCCAGTACAGCGAATATATTTCTGGGTAAATTTTTACGTCCATCAAATTAGTTCACAAAGTACTGTTCACATCAAATTATTATCCCTCATTAACGTGTGTTCAGAGTCAAGAACGTCAAACGGAGCCGCAGCTTTCAAATATTTTTGATTGAGAAACATGAGCAAACCCGAGTGTACACTGAACGATTGGCCGTTCTGTCACGCTGGTCAAATGCAAAGGTGTAACATCGCGTCCTGAGGAGAAAAAAAGGTATGTCTCTCACTATAACGGCTATGATAAATGATTGTGCACTGGTTAAAATCAAATAACATTATAGTTTTACGTGCCGAAACCACGATCTAATTATGAGGGAAACCGAAGTGTGAGACTCCGGAATAATTTGGACCACCTGGGGTTCTTTAACGAGCACCAAAATATAAGTACACGGGTGTTTTCGCATTTCGCCCGCATCTAAATGCCGCCACCGTGACCGGGATTCGATCCCGCGACCTCGCGTTTAGCAGTCCATCACCATAGCCACGACGCAACCACAGCGGGTGTGTGCGTTGGTCATGGACCCTGTGCGAAAGCATAATGCTTTAGGTTGTAAGTGCAAAGTGCATGAGCTAAAGAAAACAAAAAACAACAAGTAAGCGTTCAAGGAGGCTGTGCACCGCCTCTCGCAGACGCAGCTATCCCACTTTAAACATTGTAAACGTCCCCCCTGAGGCGCATGATGCAGAGCATGTTGTGCACGGCCAGTCAAGGAGTAATCGTGCTTCTTTCTTTCCTTCTTTCTTTCTTTCTATTTTCTTGTTTGCACATCAGTCGATCAACCTGGTGAACTCTAACTTTATAGAAAACGTGCTAATGCTGGACTTCTTATTGAGCGATGGCATAACCCACATCATGACCTCATAGCAAACCCGGGATACCAGCAATAAATTGAAATCAAGAATGATGGAACCGCGCAATAGGACACTCACCCGTAATTCCTGAATGCTGTAGTCTCAAAAGAGCACGAACAGTCCCACACTTCCTGCACGAATAGACAACCGTGAAATGGCACAACCATGACGCCAGTTAAGGAGATCCTCTAATGAAGACTAATAAAGCAGGGTTAATTATATACCTATATCAAGGGCAATAAGAATTTTCGCAAAAAATTTTGTCACGACATGGTCAATCGTAACATATACAGTCTGTGCTTTTTTTTACTTCGCATACTGAAAACATAATCACTCTAATTACGTGGCGACAAATGAATTATCTGCTCAAGGAGACACCATTTGCAAGAAAGACGGAAGCAATTCATTCACTAAATGAACTAATTACTTCAATTGCCATCTTAATCGCCAGCTTTACGGCACATGCTTTTTTGTTATTGAAAATTTGAAGAGAATCGTGATAAAAGCCTTGTTCTGTGCTCCTAAATTTCAAAATGACCACGTAGACCGAAATAACTGCCGCCAAATTATGCATTTCATTTACCTAATTACGCGGGCAGCATCGCAAAGCGTGCACCACGATGCGAACCCCAAGTGATGTAGTGGGTCGGCCCAAAATAAAGCTTCGGCACAACGCGCGAGAACGCGATCTCTCTCGCCCCTAGGTGCCGCAGTGACCACGCATCAAGTCGAGGTTTGCACAGAGCGCCAAACAGATTCAGGTCGTGGGAAGAATCCAAGCGCGACGGCAGCTTCATTTCAGCCACACGTTTACGTTACCGAGATATTGCTTGTGGTGTTCGTTGGGCTGCGCTCGGGGAGCTGCGTGCGTAATCAGATAAATTGAACGAATAATTTGACACCAGTTATATTTGTTTACATGACTACTTTGAAGAGTAAAATAATGACACTAGGCTTTTATGGCGATCCTCTTCAACACTCCAGTGTAGACATGCATCGTAAAGTTTGTAATTAAGAAGTTTTTTATGTTTAATTAGTTATTATTGAATGCATTGCTTTAACCTATCTTGCAAAGGAAGTCTGCCTGAGCAGTTCATTCATCGCTGGTCATGTAATTAAGTTAATTTTGTAGGATGTTTTGAAAGAAAAAAGTGTTCGAAGGAATCAAAAAACCACGCACTGTTTATGAACGTAGGTGTTTATGCAAGAAAGAAATAAAGTTACTACTTCTACTACAAGGATGAAATTGCGTGCCGAAGCTGTGCGCACTATCAATGCGGAGTGCGCAGGGGCATTATCGTACGAAAGAATGCACTTTTTTGAGAAACACCGGCCTCAATGACCCCTTGTAGCACTGCTATGCGTTCCGCTGTGTACGTGAAGTGCTCATTCTCTCTTTCTCTGCCTCTTTTGATCTTGCTATTACCCCTTTTCCTTACCTCCAGCAAACAGAACGCACGTCTGGTTGACCTCCCTGCTTTTCCTACTTTTGCTTTCTCTCGCTCTCTCTCCCCCAGCGCACACGATCTCTCTGACGCTTCACAACCTGCACGTATCAAGCTGTATTGACAGTTTGACCATCATGTACAAATTCAAGGTGAACAATTCTATGACAGCTACTACTACTGTTAGATTCCTGGCAAATATATAAGGCTTCTGTAAAGCTGCACGCGTACACACACAAAGCCACAGAGTGAATTGAAACCTTATTTTTGTGTTCTATATTAGTAGTTTCGAAATAGTTCAGTCAATGTTTGCGGTAATGTCTCACCACCTTGTGTTATAATTTAGGCATGTCGCATATGGGTAGCACGATGATGACCATTATGGCCATTATGGCATTCGCCAAGGGTCATGTGTTGCTTGAGCGTTTCCTGCGCCTTGGCTTTGAAGATTGCTTTCTGAGCAATAAGCAAACTAGCATTGAAATACACGGCGATGTTTTTTGCTTAAAAATGAAGTTTCAGCATATACATGACTTGTTGTAATCATATAGAATGATTTCAAGGGCACGACACATGAGGTCGCGCATTAGTTAGTGGTTGTAATGAGCTAATGGTCAACAGCCGCAATGGCTGTGTGGAATACTCGCTCACCGACGGAAAGTATGTAGAAGTAGAGAACAGGGAAGTATATACATTTTTTTAATAGGAACGTTTGTGGGAAAAGGGTGAACAAATTTAAATTGTAAAAGAAGCAGCAGGATTAAAGGTGGAAGTCCTTGGCACCCTTGTGTCGGTTTTATATCTGCTCAATATTCATGAACCTTCCTTAAAAGTGACTTAAGCACCGCACCTACCAAATAAAGAACATTAAAGTTGTGTGTTCTTCTGTATCGTCATTGTAAGATGCCTATCTAGCACTACTTTCCTTCCCCGTTATTGGCCTAACCTGTCGTCTTCGTTTACTCAGGGTGACGTTTCTCATGGCAGTCCGAGCCTTCCGACCATGGATGTGGCTTAACACCATCTACAACATCTCCATGGAAGGAATGTGGTTTCGAAAAATGATAAGTGGCATCAACGAATTCAATCTAAAGGTAAATTGCATAATGAACATTTCAGATTGGGAAGGATGTACTAAGGCCTCTGTTCAAACACTAATAAGACAGCCTGATGCAAGAGGACAAGTTGATAATTTAATCAAGTGTCAATATTCAATTTGTCATCCTGCACTGGAGAAGGGGAACGTATTATAAACATGTGATAAAAAGAGGCGGACAAGAGAGGAAGCAATTTCAAGTTAATACAAGCTTTCCAGCGACATCACGTGTCAATTTTTGGTGGAGTCATTCTTAACCGGCGGATTTTCAATTCATGTGAAGCATGTCATTTGGCACTGTTGCTATATGGACGGAGTTCTCAACTTAGCTTTGCACTTCAGACACGATGTCGATAGCTCTGCATCGTCCTTTCTCTCTATCCTTTTCTTGTGTCTCGTCTTACTTTTGCGGCTGCTACAAATTTTCGCACTTGACTAATGTCCGAGACGGCCATGTTGCTTCAAATAAATGTTTTATTTTAAGCTTGTATTTTTACTGTAGACATTTAAGGTGAAGTTTTAGCTCGGGACCAACTCTGATTACATTATTCAAATGCATGTACAACGCAGAAATGCTTTTGTGTAACAACCGCTTGACCGATTTGAATATAATTTCTTGCATTTAAGAGAGAAAGTGAAATTCTACATGAAACTCTAGGAAGCTGACATGGGAATTAGGGCATAAAATTTGTCACAATTATTACCAAAAATTGGTTAGTTATAAAATAGAAGCACGGAGCACTACAAATCCATAGCTCTGCACCAAAAAAAGATGTCAACTGCATCTGTTACAGAATCCCAAGCAAACAAATGTGATACAGGAATAGATAGCTTGCACGAAATCCTTACAATGCTTACGATGCTTTTGCGAAATTCGTACTTACAAGGAGAGTTTCCTGTTGGGCTAGTGGGTATGTGATGTTAGGAAAGACAACAGCGAAATAACGGGACAAGCAAGAGAGACCAACACAACGGTGACTTGCAACTGAAGATTTACTTCGTGCGGTGCAATATATACTCACGGAAAGGACGGGAATACAGGGCAGGGAAGGCGAATAACAACCAAAACAAACAGGTGGAAGGGGAAGCGAACGTGAATGGTAGACGAGCCGCGATGGCCACACGTACCTACCAATTAGTGGTTTATTTCAGAGCAATGTATAATGCATCAATGTTGTCCGCTTTAGATGTATTATTAGGTGCAGTTCACAGAATCGTGATATCGC
This sequence comes from Dermacentor silvarum, assembly GCF_013339745.2. Taxonomy (NCBI): domain Eukaryota; kingdom Metazoa; phylum Arthropoda; class Arachnida; order Ixodida; family Ixodidae; genus Dermacentor; species Dermacentor silvarum. Next base: position 247,320,982 of record NC_051154.1, read on the forward strand.
TTTTTATTGCGGAGTTACAGAGTTTTAAACATGATACTTGAGTTCATATTTTAATTTTTTTCTAAAAAAGCCTAATACCATGAATTTAAAAAATTCTCTTCCTACAGTAACTAGACTTTAACTGTGCCTTTTAAATGCGAGAAACCTAATGAAAATTGGCACAGCCGTTACCCAGAAAGGCGATTTCTCTGTCCACATGTTCTTAGAAGCTCTTAAATTAAAGCTTCATTCTAATGCATTGTTTCTCAAAGCGAAACAAATTGCGCTAGGGCAACTTTGCCCTTACTAGATGACGGCCAGTTTTCAGTACGCCGTTTTCCTCCAGTGTGCACAAGGGGGTTTAGAAAGAAAGTGACAGCAGCCCCAGTGCACTGGACACGCTGAAAAAGACGAAACACAGACATTAACAAAAACAATGACCAGGGCGATTGCTGCCCATCGCAAGTCGCTATCATGCTGGCGAGTTACACCGAAGAAGGACTTGTTCTGCGGTGTCATGCGTCGACATGATGGTGACTTGACACCTCCAGGCACCATTTTTTTCTTTTGCTTCAGATCATGAGCGAACGAAAGAAGACATTCCACCTGTACAGAAACCAGGGAGACCTCAGCGGAAGCGAAGACGAGGAGGTCAAGGACAATCGAGGGCTTCAGCCCGAGAGACGTATGGCAGTCATCGATATCATGCTCGACAAACACTTCAAGGACCCGAGCTATACGATGCACGAGATACGCAAGGACCTTGACTTGCTTTTGTTCGCGGTGAGCTTTAGGGTCAGTCCTTCCTAAGCAGCTGCTTGGCTGCACGTTATGGGCTCATTCATAAACGGACAATCGATAGCCCTTAAACATGTGTAGTAGGTTCCTCTTGGAACGGTTGATCGTCTTGCAACTATGACTTTTGCTTATAAACGCCACATGTTCTCTGAGAAAGATCTTAGAGAAAAATATTTTTATCTGAACAGGTTGTCGCTGATTCAGCTAAGAAATTTATGAGGCATTTGTTTTCAGTGTTCTCGTGCGTAGCCTTAAGTTCGCTTTTAACAGATAGCAAAGAGCTACACTTTTTATGTGGGCCGGCCTCTTTCATGTACTCAAACCTAAGCTCATATTCAAAACCTAAAATTATATTTACAAAATTTTAAACTGTAAGTACCGTCCACAATAGATCATCCCCAAGGCAATCAATCCATAGTCGCGACTGTGTGCTTAAAGCCGGCCACTAATAAACACTCTTAAGTAAAATAAGCTTTCTCGATACAGGTCTTGATTACAGCAGGTGCAGCGTATGTTGTTAGATGGATTTAGCTTAACGTATTTAATCGCCTTGCGTCCGCAAAGCACTGGCGTATCAAAAGTGTCCATGCGTATAACCTCACCTCAACGATTGGCGCTGAAGTGTGCACGCGCGTATCTCTTGATTGCGTGTGGGCTTTGCGGGTTCTTGTAGTGCGCTCTCGCGAGATCGCATCGCTGGCAAAATTATCAGGTGTTTTGCGATATGGTGGCCGTTATGGTGAGCGATGCGAGTGGCTGCTGTGCGCGGCTACATTTTCAGTCGCGCTAAACACGGCTCCATAGGAAAACCTATAAAATAAGTTGTGGCTCTGTTCCACGTTGTTCTGGCGGTAAATATCTTCCAAGATGCCTCGCGGTGACATCACATTGCCGTCACTTTGCTAATGACGACCGAGAAAATCGGTGATGGCCCGGACAGCAGGCAAGCGCTGCGTCTTGCTGCTTCGCATATGATAGAGATGTTTTTTTTCGGATGAGCACACTAGTCTCAGAACATAAATTTCATTTCTTATGACTCGTGGTGTGCCCGGACATGCTATTAGAAATAACCAACATTCAGAGTTTCTGCCGGCGTCAGCTGGCGTTCTGTCACTCGGCGCTCACATGGGGACAGGCAAAACGTGGGAATGTGAAGGACTGAACAAGATCTCGGCGGCGTTCTGTTGGCTTCGACGCGTAGCGAGGCGACGCCAGTAGAAACGCTGAATGTGGTTCGGTCTTTATGGGATCAGCACGGGGGCGTAATTCCTCCAGCAGATCAGAACAGAGCCAAAGTATGAAGAGCAGTATCACCTGCTGCAGAATTTCCTTCACTTAGAGCGGAAATTCAACTATACATAAGGCTCCTCATCAAGAACGAAAGCTAAACAGTTGAAGAAAATTTGTGCTGGTCCGTGGATTCAAACCAGTAACCAATGCCTCTCCAGTGCGGTCGCTCTACCACCTGAGTTACCCGGTAGGATAGCAGGTCGCAGAGAGAGGGCGAATTCATCGACAATTCGAAGCAGAGGGACACTGAGAGACCCGTGTGGGAAACCCGTATGTGTTTCCTATGTAGCTTTGTGCTGCGGTCAGGTGGATGACAATTTTTTTTCCTTTCAGTGTCTCTTAATGTTCATGTCTATACACAGGGGCATGACACTACATCTATTGCTATGGCCTGGACGCTGTATCTCTTGGGGCTGCATCCGGAACTCCAGAGGAAAGTCCAGGAAGAATTGGATGCCATATTTATGGACGACTTTACCCGAGATGTAACGAGAGACGACACAGACCGCATGGTGTTCCTCGAGGCATGCTTCAAGGTATAATGCAAGGAGACCTTCATGCCCAACGTCAACAGGAGTGAAAATCCGCAGGAACACTCAGTCATGTTCGTTGGATGCAGGGTGTGATGCCGAGTCATGAGCAATGCATGAACAAGAGCATATTTCAGAACTACAGATATTACTTCGGTGAAGCTACTTTAACGTGCAGTTTATTAGGTACAGGAATAGGATGTTGCATATTACTGGAAGAACTTAGTTATCAACAGACTATTCCCCAAGCCTAAGTTAATCAGCCCGCAAAAAGTATTCACTGCCACTCTCACTTTGTACAAATAGCTACAAGTACGATAAAAATTAAACGACTTAACCAACACCCGCTTTATTTCCACCTGCGGCACAACATCTATCTATCGTCTTCTTTCACATTGTCTTCTACTCCGACCCATAGCGAGATAAAGAATAGTAAATTAGTGGGTTAGTTGGCACTACATTTTGTGCAAAGGCTAATGTGCTACAGAAAAAGCGGAAAACATGAACGTCTTGTTCGTGTTCTCTGCTTCTTTTGTGGTACCACTTTAACGCTCCCCTTTTGCGCGAAATAGCGCGATAAGTTTCTACTGGTCCTAGAGATTTTAAATTTATGGTGCATTTATAACACAGACAATTACATGACAGCAGAACGTTTACAGGAGGAAGTCCCATGGAATGACTCTCAGCATCAGCAACGTTTTAAAACTGCTATGGAATGCAGCGTTAAGCTTGTTTCAAGCATACATTTCGCCCACTTCATCGCTGTCGGGACATTTCATCTATCACCAACATACACTGAGTGCTTTGCAGTTATAATTTTCAAATGCATGCTAGCGCTCATGAGCTCATGGTTCAATCGTTCGATAGAGCACCGGCCTCAAGATCAAGAATTGTGTGTTAGATGTATTGCTTGATAACTGATACAAATTTATCATTAGCGGGACATCATAGTGGCGGACCTCTACTTGGCTATATGCTAGGGGATAAATGATGTAACCATTGGACCCGTAGAGTGACGGCTCCTTCGGAACAATAGCAGCCAATTTGACGTAGCATCAAAAGAAGGGGATAGGAAATGTGTAGTTACGGCATAGCATAGCACTGCGGGCCACTCATGGTAATAAAATTGGTGAGGAAGATGTGTGCAGTAATCAAACTTTTGCAAAGCACTGTAGAAATTTATACGCAAGGAGGCGAACCTGTCGACGTGAAAACCGTTTTGCATGGTACCGAAGATTACAGTGTGCCTCTACTGCTTTACCATGGCGCATGACATAATGTCGGAGGCCATCGTTTTGTCGTACTGTTGGGCCCTGTATCCTCAAACTATAGTGGCACGCGCTTCTCTTGAGCTGGAATGCACAGAAAGGGCTGGGTTCGTTGAAATGCATTTATATTACATATTGAAAGTCAGGTATGGTCAAAACCCCAATTTGATAGCTCACCCGTTAATGTAACTTTATCAAGGCCGAGAACGATACGCGACAACAGGCGCCAGAAACAATCGGTGATGGAATTTTCAGTGTGGTCTGGACATAATTTGTTCTGGGTATGAACAGTGAGTGCCTCTATAGTGGCTCCGGACTGTAAACATATGCCCAAATGTCATCTATTGCAGATATTGTCACGTTGTAGTTACATTGAAAAGTCTACACTGCCAAAGGCGTGAGTTAACGGTGAAACTTATTATTGGGCACGGTATAATCTCACAGATCGTAAGCGGCAAGTTGCTTGCGGAAAATTTATTTTAATCGCCGAGTTCGCACGTAAAGCATACAGTGGTACCAGATTTTGTCGCAAAATTTTAAGCCTAATCAGAATCAGAATCAGTTTATTCAATACAAAAAACGGGGTTAATTACATGGTAAGTATATACAGAAGGAGGTCCCGTAGTTAAAAACTGAAATGCTTGCTAAGTTATTGCTAAGTTGTTAGCGATTTCGGCAATCGTCAAACTCTGCTGAGAAGAACACTATTTGCGCAAAAGGTACCTCACGATGTGGATGATGCCGAGACTCTATAATATATTTTAGGACCTCTATCTCTCGTATCTTTATGAAACATGCCACTGAAGTACATTATCACATTTACTGAATGCTAGTCTTAGCATAGTCCCATTATGTAGCGAAGGTTTCGACATAAACCCGTCTGCGCCAAAGAACCAAGCACTCGAGCAGCAGCTAAGGTTGACAATTGTGAGTACTCGCTGGGTCGGTTCTGACGCTGGGTCGAGTCCGACACTGCTTTTCTATTTGCGCGCTGGTTAACGAATTACGTTCACAAACTTCTTGAACAAAGTGCGCCACGTCACTGTCATCGCGAGAATTTCTCATTTCAGGAGAGTAACCAATTTCGTTGTGCGCCGCGGAAGGATTCTGCGGGTGAATTCAACCCATTATGCAACCCTTAATTCCTGCTTATGGTTATGCGAGATAATCGCTGAAAACTGAACAGGCTTGCACGAATCGTTTTACCCGCGGGTAAAATTACAATTTAAAAGCATTTGCAAGTGGCAGTGTGTTGCGCACAGTAAGGGATGAGACTTCCGGGGGACTTTTTTACATGTGTCACTTCAGCAACTTGCTGCGCGGCCACTCAGTTGTCGGCTGCGTGTTGGTTTTTATCCGTGGTAAATTATCCCCCTGGTTTACTTTAGCTTCAAACACTTCGATCTCTTATCTAGATGGAGGTGCGTGTAATATGTGCTAAGTAAAGAAAACTTCTCTTTCTTTATTATTGTGTTTTTAGGAAGCCATGCGCCTCTTTCCTCCAATACCGTTTATAGGAAGGGTCCTCGACGAAAGCATCAAGCTAGGTGAGTTGTCAATGTTCTTTTTTGTTTTAGTTGTTCTCAGAACATCTTTTGGTAGATAATGCAGCTGGAAAACAGCACTAGCGCCGCGTGTTCTCCTATATCGTACGTCCGTACTTGTCCTTTGAGTACTGCTCAATTCCCCAGTATCACAGATCACCAAGCCCAAATTACTACCTTGCTAAAATATATTCTGGTAATCATTCCAACTATTTCACCACCACGCCGGCAGAGCATTGCATAGACGACTTAAGTCCTGCTGCGCCACACCGACAGTAGCTGACCAAATGCAGATTTTTCTAAAAGACAACAAGACGCACATATTTTCCTCACAGTACATTCACTCACGAGAACCGAATACTACAACAGACCCAAACTAATGTGAGCAGCTGATGTGTGTGTGTGTGTGTGTGTGGGTGCATGATTTTATGGAGCTGGTCCAGCCGTGCTCTGCCGCGACATCAACAAATTTCAAACAAGCTGCAAACGCGCTGCCAGCAAGCCGAATTGAAGGCGACGTGTTTGTGGCGCGTTCCACAGTTCTCTTGCGAGGTAATAGCACCAGATTTTGTGGAGTAACATTCGCGTGCAGAATACCGCGTAAACATTTTCAACCGCCACCTATGTTGCGCCGCTCAGCACAAGGTCGCGGGTTTGATCCCGGCCACTGCGGCCGCATTCCTATGGGGACGGAATGCAAAAAAAAAACGCCCATGTATCGTGCATTGGGTGCATGCTAAAGGTCCCCAGGTGGTCAAAATTATTCTGGAGTCCCCCACTACGGCGTGCCTCATAATGAGATTATGTATTCAGCCTGCAAAAAAAACACAAATAATTTATTTTAAAATTTTCAGAGTAGCAACTAAACCATTCTAATGAAGGCTATGCTGATGTCACTTCAACCCACAATTTCATTGATTCCAGAGTCGCCAGGGTCAAACCCCACTATGCTGACCCGCCGTGGTGGTTGAGTGGCTGTGACGTTCTGTTGCTGATCACGAGGTCGCATGTTTGAATCCCCGGCATCGGCGGCCGCAATAAGCCGAGGGCCAGACAGCAAGAACACTTGCGCACGTTAAGATAACCACAGGCGGTCGAAATTAATACGCAGCCCGCTACTCCGGTTTCTCTTACAGCCCGAGAGATACATTGCGACGTTAAACCATGTAATTAAGTTTTCATCGTGTTCTCTGAACCTAATGTGAACTCATCATGATGCTGCTTTCAAAAAGGGACGAAGCGCCTCTTTACCCTTACCTGGCGCTGGCGGCATGGCGTGAATTGCGGCACGGAACAGAAGTATCAGCGTCATCTGTATTTTCATCCTGTAACTTTTGCACGCCACGTGGCCTGGACCAACATGATCATCTGTCTGCAACGTATTTGTGTAAATGTCGACTGTACAAATTACTTTTCGTAGCAACAATCCAGCACTCCCCTTCGTCGCGCGCGCGAAGTTAATGAGGGCTTGGACTATGCAATTTACACGTATAGACGCTCCCCAAGCGAAAGGCCTGACTTACGGAATGCCTTACATTTATGTCTGGGGGACGTTGCAGCGCAACCTCATGACGTTGCGCTGCAGTCTTTGTCTCGCGCTACACTTCGTAATTTGACATGGATCTTGACAGGGCCCTCTGAATTTACTCAAATCAATGTGTTGATTTGCTTTGCGCTTCTTCATGAGTGCGTGTGTCTTTATTTATCACCACACACACCTGAATATTATGGCAAGTGCGTGGCGAGGCTAACCCCTCCTCCCAGGTTTCATTAAACGAACGCTTTAACTCACTCCACTTCTTTAAAAGTTTGTAGCAACTACGTAAACAAGACGACTTAGTTCAAATGCAGTACTAGAGATGACACTGACGGTTAGGGTGTGAGAGAAAATCAGGTGAAAACTGATTCACATCCAGGCAATATATAACAAGCTGAAGTTGATGAATGTGCCTTAATTTTTCGCGATCTTTTGATGTTAAAATACCGTCAAATTAAACAACTACATTAAATTTACACCATTGGAGTTCATCTTCAGAATACATCGAGCGAAGCATTCATGAAATGCGCTGAAATGATCTTTTTACAATAATTGACATGCCTTGACGCTGTTACTGGCACAGCAATTTGAAGAAAACTTTGTTCTTCACGCAGCTTGTACTACCTTCAAAACAAGTGTTTGCTGTAGGGCATTAAAAAAGCAATCCTCTAAAACGTCAAGAATTAAGAACTAAACGGGAAACTCCATACGTGCGTATTCACTTCTCGTGATCATTAGCATGTATTATTGTTTTGTTTTATTTTACTTTCAGATGGCGTGGTGATCCCTAAAGGTACGACTGTGTTTATCAACATATTCGGCCTACACAGAAACGACAACCACTTCGAAAAGCCCGAAGAATTCATACCTGCCAGGTTCTTGGATGGAGCGGAGAAAAAGCGGCATCCTTTCGCATTCATACCTTTTTCAGCTGGTGCGAAGAATTGCATTGGTAAGACTGCAACCTATTTGCAGCCACTGCTTGCGCCAATAACGCAAATACACAGATGTAATGGTATATAATACAGGGTGGTTCAGCCGGATAACTTGAGCTAAATCTTGAAGACCGTAAGAGTGTGCTGCGCGAATGCAACCAACTCAGTATTGTTTATTGCCCGCTTGAATGACTCGACGGTTAACTTGCGATGAGCAAGTTGTTATCACAAATGATTTAGGTAACCTTTAAAATATTGATATAAAGGCAGAACCTTGAATGAGCGATTACCAGAGCGCATTGAGATAAATCTAATCGATTTATTTCCTATAATAGACAGCTGTAGTATATTTGCTTTTGCCTGGCTCCGAGGAAAGCACGCAAGCTCCGAAATATTACCGCGAGACTATGGTCTTTTGCGTTCGGTGGCATTTGAACCCTCTCGCAAGTTTGAAATTAACGATCTGTTTTACACGGGAAGCTGAGGGTATATGAATAGATTGCAATCGAAAATTATTGTGCACAGGGATCGATTCGAGGCGACCGCCACGACCATCGTGCTGGATGCATTGTCATCCGCCGCCACAGCATCCTCGCCCTTGCGTGCTCTGCCAATAGCAAAAATGCTGAGACAGCTTCAAGAGTTGCCACGCGCTCTTTATCGCTATCTCCCGTGGATAGATCACTCCGGTAGACAGGTTACATAGTCAAAAGTGGAGGATAAAACCGTTGCCTTCCCCTAGTCCCTTCTTGTGTTCCCTATTTATAGATATCGTTATCTTTTTTTTGAACTTGGAGAAATTAACCAAAAAAAGTATTTTCGTGAAGAGCAAGTGTTGGCATGTGTCTGAATACAACCTGTAACGGTTGTGTTGTATTGTTGTGCTTTATTCGATAGTTACAAGTCTAATCTCTTACAAATTAATCTGTGCTAATAAGGACATGACAAACACAAAAAATGAGTTGCTCAATAGAACAAGTTAAATGTAAATATTAAAAATTAGTTCAAAACAAATTTGTAGTTTTGCTTGCCAAGATTGCGAGCAATGGCGGACATCAAAATCTTCGCGATAACTGTCAATAAGACCACTGAGTGACTGATTTCTCTTATTCAACTTTTTATTTACGTTGTCGCGCTTATTAATATTATGGGAATAAAGTCTGTCAGTGCTCAAGCCATGCCTACTAAGCAGGAATCTCTGTAGAGTCAGCAATTTATATATATACGTCCCGCAAACTCCCGGCAAAACGCATTGGCACACTAATCATTTTTCTAGAAAACTTCGTTACATTCTGCGGAACAAAACTACGCACACCAATGCATTCGAACCCTATACACTGGGCTCCATGTGAATGCATTATACGTATAGCTTTAGCTTTCCGTGATACGTGAAACCTTAGACCCACTGCGAATGCTCCGCCTCACCGTGGTACCGTGATTGACATGATGCGAGATCAACGTTTTAGCATACCGTCATCCATTTGTGCACTTGTGCGCACAAGTAAATGAATGATGCAGTGAAGAATTAGGTGAAAGTGTTATGTGGAACAATTGTACAGCTTCATTTCGCGTAGTTGTGGGTTACAGTGATTACGAATCGGTAATTGCAGCTGTATTTCAAAGAAAGCGAGTACAATGATTAACGTTTACTCGTATATTCTGTCACTGGGTAAACTAATGTCTTCACGCCACCCTTCTAAGCCACCAGAAATAAATATGTACTCACCAGAATTAAATTGTGTGCCTGTCCTTGATTATGTCATTTACGCCATACATTATGGATAATATCCGCTTGCCTCTGCCTGCAGGTCAACGCTTCGCTTATCGCCAAGGCAAAGTCGTCCTGGCGAAGGTACTGCTTCGCTACACGTTCAAGGCCAGTTGGCCCCTGGACCGGCTCAAAGTGAGCACCGAAATGGTGACCAAGGTCAAGGGAGGACTCCGCGTCTGGGTTCGACGCAGGAAGCCTGGCCAGTACGCATGAACCGACCAGTTATTTGCCGGCACGTGTGATTGCGTGCTTTCCGAACGTGATCTTGTGTCAGTGGTTGTTTGTGTGCGAGCGCGTGAAACAAGAGGAACGTGCTTACACAGTGCCGAGGCTGCCAAGCCACGCGCGGTCTTGCTTGGAGACACAGCCAAGTGCGACAAGACGACGACAAGACACAGCCAAGGCGAGCAAGACGACCACTGGGGAACGGTAAATGTGTCTCTCGCATAGAGTTACACCGATTAGCGTGCGCACGCTGCGTTTTACCGCGGTGAACCACGCTATGTAACTACCGGACGTGCAACGTTGGTCTGCGTCACCGAGTGGTAATTGCTACGTTGAGCGTTGTTTGATGAATTGCCAGAGCCATTATAATGAAAAGTTGAGGCCAACCTTCGAAATAATACACATATTGTTTTGAAATTTTCTTCATTGTCTGTCTGTTCTGTATTGCTTTACACTATGTTGATACCTGCCGTAGAACCACAATGAGCGAAGTTATGAGACGGGCGTGGTTACACTTTTCATCTATCAGTACTGTCATGTGTCTGCTATTATGGCTCGTCAGAGGTACAAAATATTGGAGAATTTGGATATATTTTCATTTGGCGGAAATTTCGCGTTCGAGTTTAACAACTGATAATAATTTTGTTGCTTAGGAACAAGCCAGTTAATTTCTACAGAGCCACGTTCGCTTCATTTTTGTCGTTATGTTATTTTGGAATTCGTCGTGCAAGCTGAAAGCCCAATGATTGCGGATGAGACGCAAGCAGATACGGAAGGCAACGTCTGTGTTGATCGCGTTCTCCAGAAATTGGTTCATCATCAGGCATGCAGTACACACCTTTCGTTCTTGGTGTGCTGTCACGTGTTTGGTGGTGTGCTACTGACTTTTGCTTTTTGTAACTAGGTCCCGTCTGTCGCCGGGCAACAATTAAACTTTTTTTCGGCCATCACCTCTCAGCTACGTTCGCTAATGCATAGTCTACATCGCCTAAACACACTGCTACAAACAAAAGAAGAAAAAAGTTTTTAAGAGAGTTCTTGCAATCCGCAAGGTGGGAATCCTCGTGACACAGGGATGTAGCTACACCGAGAGACGTCAAGACGCCATAAAAATGAATAAACGCGTCAAGGGCAAGCGTTTACCGGAAGCACGAATAATAAGTTTCGCATAACGCAGCGAGTCCCGAATTCTTGTGCAACCTTGAGTTCTGAAGCATGGCTTTAAAAAAATTACCTCGAGAGACAATATCAACGGCAGCGTGAGCGTTTGAAGTACTGACGTCACGGTGTGTGACGGCAATTAGGCCTCCTCACGCGTGACGTAGGCACCACGGCGTTGTAAGCGACGAGGAGTTTTCTCAGCCGCTCTATTGTGTTTAGTGAGCAAGGTGTGCTTTTATACCGGAGACCATGAACAAAACAAAGGAAGGTAACAGATAACGGGAAGCAAACGCATGTGAGCTGAGTCATTCCAACTTTATCGAATGCGCGATGCGAGGAACCATATGCAACGATCTCTAAAATATTCATGCTAACGTGTGACGTAAATCTCTTCTATTTCTGCTGCGTGTTTTTTTTTTCTGATAATAATAAAGAATGCGCTGGGGGTCTGGTGTACTCCGACACAAAACAGACGACTTGGCCAATAGCGGCAAGTCAGCATAAAGGGGCCCATTGCCTCATACACGTAGCAAGAAAATTTTATAACTGTACGTATTACGAACATTTTGTTGAATAACAAGCGGAGCTCTCTGCAACTAAATCTTGAATCTTTGGGGCAATGCATGAAATAGCTTCTAAATACTTGAGGTATTCAGTTTTTTAATCCACTGCAACCAAATTTTCACTCAATTTTAGCTGAGGGTCACCGCGAAACTCGGCGCATAGCCGGACATGCGCTGTCAACGAGGAGCAGATCAAGCTTCGCTTGCTCTATGGCTCTCATAAAATTTTGGGGGGAAAATACATTGAGTTTAGAGTCCAAAAGAAACACGTGGGCTATGAGGCATATCGTAGTAAGGATTTTGATTACGAGGGGAAGCGTGCATCTGAATATAAGCACACGCGGCCGGGAATCGAACCCGACACATCAGCTGCGTAATGCCATATCCGCTGAGTCATCGGAACGTGTGTGATAAAAAGTTAACAAGGGAGGAGCATACATCTAATGCACGCCGAAGCTAAAGAGCGTAACGATGAGAACAATATATGACTCGCGGACAACGAGAATGTATCTGAAGTATTTCTCCGTGCGAACCTGCGGAGCTCATTCATTGTCATGCCCTTGGTTAATCAGGCACCTGCTAGGTGCGCACCTTCACACACAACCTAAGCGCGCGTAGTTTCTACAGTGATAAAGCTACTGATGGTAGTAAAATGCGTTTTATCCCAGTTATAGGTTAATTGGGAAAACTTTGTTGTATTGTTCTCCGGAACGCTAGCGCCAATGAAAAGTGTTAATAGTTACTCAATAAAGTAAAAAAAATCAAATGCATTTTATTCAGACACTTCGAGATAAAGTTTTAAGTATAACACTAACGACCTTTCAAAATCTGTGTAACTATAGATCGTAGCTCACACATGTTCCTTGCAAAGTTAGAAAGTGTATATGCTGGGCAAAATAGCCTTATTCGCTGATTCACCTTGATGTAATGAAATGTCTCGTCAGGCTCCAATCATCCTCGTGCAGGAAGTCCAGGTACGTGAGACAATGTCGTACAGTCATCCAGCATATGTGAGCGGCACTCGGGAACAAGGGAATGGTGTGATGGTTAGATGAGGACAGAGCTAGCAAAAGAACTTCCATAACTCTGTCGTTAACATTGGAATAGACTTGAAAGTAAGGGCATTTCCTGCGCAGCTTCAGATAAAATAACATGAGTGCCTTAATAATAATCATTTTCTTTATAAAGTAATGTAAGGTACTCTCATTGAGGGGCGGGGAGAGTGGAGTTGGGTGGCCTGTGATAAAAGAGTGCCGCTTGCATTAGTTCGACTAAAAGGGTTCTTTTATACTTGATACACTTGAGAATGAAGTAGGCAAATAAAGTTCTTATAACGCTGCTAACAACAGATATCATTCCGAGGCTTCGTACACAATTAATTTGCTGAAGAGTTCATTATGCGCGCTTTGTAGGATTTAAAAACACCATGACTTGGTTTGATATTACTGCCGCCTCTGCAGGCGTCCGTGTTCAGAGAATTTGCGAATAAAGAAATAAGCAGATGGTTCTGCATTTGACACGCACCTCTGCAAGCACCAGGGGTCAAATTCACAAAAGGTCTCGGTTGTAAGAGCCGTTTTTTTTCTCTTCCGTGTTTTATGTCGTAAGAGCTGTTTATTATTGACTGGCTGCGTTAGCTAATGTTATCTCCGCAATCACTATCAGTCGATATATTTTCTTACAAATCACTCTAGCAGACAAACTGCTTCACGATTACCGGTCCAGATTGTTGAAAATTTATCATGTACACCGCACTAAACTGCTTACGGCACGAGAGTCCCTTTCGGTTGTGTAACTGTGTTGTTTTGTTAAATTCCTGTCACAAGGGAATTTTCGAGTGTGTTGGAGTCAATCGCGACCTAAATCGACGCACATGGAGTGCTACCACAGGGTTTCATTTTCCACCGTTCTGTATATTTTTGTTTACCCGATTCTGTACAACTGTAGAAGTTGACGAAGCCCTGACTAAATTCACGGGTTCGTCAACTGGGATTAAAATCCTGGAGCACGGCTGGAGGCTGTTCTCGACTGGCCCAAGCTCAATAAGTTTGCACACTCAAAGCAAGAACAAAATCAAAATAACAATGAGCTAACTAAAACAAATCGCCCCTATGTGCGCTGTCTGGTGGGAACTAATTGTAATGGCGGAGCCAGCGGGTGCGGCCGCGAACCGTTAATACGGTGACAACATGTGCGCACTGCGATGTAAAATGTTTCCAGAGTCGCTGTATAGGTTGCGTCTATGCTCCCCGCAGGGAGCATTGACGGAGAGCATAACAGTGAGTGTCGCTACTTATGCTCCCTTGCCAGAATCGGGGAGCATAGACAACGTCAACGTTTCGAAACATTTAACAATGTATACTTATGAATGAATTCGAACGTCGCAAGGATTACGTGGCGGTCCGGAAAGTATATATATATATATATATATATATATATATATATATATATACAGGGTGTTTCAGTGAACACTTTCAAAAATTCGTAAAGGTTGCCTGCAGCAGATAGCACAATTCTAGTTCATAAGCTGGTCTACTCGACGAGGCAAGACATTACTTGCACAAGAACTTGAAATGCATAATGGAATAATTAAGAAAAATTCACTAATTAAGTTTTTAACTAATTACCTGATGGTCCATATTGCAATTTACAAATTGTATCTGTGGAGTTCGCCAGGCGGATCCACTTGGAAATAATTCTCAGGATGACACCAGTTTCAAGATATTAATTCCTGAACTTTGCGGAGAAATCCATTGGCGTTCCAGTTAGTTTCTTAACAAAACGTCGTTTTATGCTTTGATGCACAAACTTAACTGTAACGTCCATGGATTTCTCCGCAAAGTTCGGAAATTAATATCTCGAAACTGGTGTCACCCTGACAAATAATTTCAAGTAGTTCCGTCTGGCGAACTCCATGGCTACAATTTGTAAATTGCAATATGGGTCATCAGGTAATTAGATAAAAACTTAATTAGTGAATTTTTTTATTTATAGATTATGCATTTCAATTTTTTGTGAAAGTAATGTCCGCCTCTTCGAGTAGACCAGCTCATTAACGAGAATTTGGCTATCGGCCTCAGGCAATATATATTATATATATACCTGGAAGACTTCTCGGCGCACATGAAACGTTCGGTGAGGCGTTGTAAATTTCTGCAGTTGGCTCATCTCGTCGAAAAACCGTTCATTGCGTTCCTTTGACATGACAACGTTCATTTCACCGGTAAACACGATATGGTTTTGTGGCTTGTGCGACTTGGGGGTTGCAGTTTACGTAGGCTTACAATAGTTTTAGAGCGAAGCAAGCGACAACCCGTACAAAAACACATGGGATAATGCTCGTCCCGTGTATCTAGGTATATGTTGTCGTTTTTTTTAATATCATGTGCATCAAAAGTGTGTTTTTAACTAGCAACGGCCTTATTTTTGTAAACGAACGTGAGCTTGTGCATACATTAAAAGTCAATGTTACGTTCCGGAAGTGACTAACTATATTCTCGAGGAATGAAGGTCCTCCCACAGGGCGGAGAGGGATGGGCACACTATGAACAGACGAATAAAACGTTATCGAAACACGAAAACAAAATGATGAAGAACAAGACTGGGTAATGCAGCCTTGTCCCGTCTTCTTCGCATTTCTGGCTCTGCAGTTATGCCTCCTTGACTCGTTTCTGTTTTGCGTATATCTTTGAACAAAAGTCCCGTTCATGAAACCGAAAACGCCGGAATTTACTTGGCAATGCGCACCTTCAAAGCCGTGCAAAGCTACTTTATGAAGCAAAATATTAACGACCCAACAAGAGAAAAGAGCCCTCTCTAATGCGCATATATCTGCCCACAAGAAAAGCACAGTGGAGATTTCTCTAATTAAAAAAAACATTCCCCATATTTCTCGGCTGGTCCTTTCTTTTAAACATTTTCTCAAGTTTCCGCGAAATATATCGCGTCTCCGCTTCATGCTATTCGCTGCATTGTACTCAAAGGAAAACAGGAAATATAGCATCATTCTTCCCACCTTGTTATTCATCGCATTAAACATAAGCAACCGGAAACCTAAAAAGGCGAGACAGGAGAAGCAATCACACCCTAGTCTTTCCACAGACCACGTGAGATGTGTGGCTTTGTTTTTCATTTTCAGCCTTGGGCAGAACTTCTCAGTGCCACAATAATTCATGTCTCCATTGTTTTCTATTACTCTTAAACTGGCGTTATTTATAGGATATCTGCAACACGGAACTTCTCATAGGTGCGAAGGTGGCTGCTGTGAGCTTATTTTACGCACACGTATTTCACGCACATACATATGCAAGAGAAATGAAATGAAAACTCGCGTCCGCACGCGGGAAACTTCTGACTTCGTTCTGAGCTAGAAAACCTGTTGGATAACATTCTATGGCGCCGGGTGATTAGTGTATGCTCAGTCAGGGTCTTAGCACTCGAGATCCTTGTGGCACTCTATTCATATTAATGTTTTTCTTATCAGCCCCTTTCTATTGCATCCTTGCTGTCTCTACAGTGTAGGCAGTGGTCGAACACGTGAACTGACAAAGTTCAACTGCGAGCTTAAAATGGGCATAGAAAGCGTGAAAAAAAAAACTAAAACAAATGGTAAGTCAAATCGCACCCACGAGCTGCTAAATCAGAGCAAAATACGGCACGATGTCAGACCTAGCAAATTTAATTTCACTTCGGGTCGCTTTCT
Organism: Dermacentor silvarum; assembly: GCF_013339745.2. NCBI lineage: Eukaryota > Metazoa > Arthropoda > Arachnida > Ixodida > Ixodidae > Dermacentor > Dermacentor silvarum. The sequence goes on from NC_051154.1 coordinate 247,337,285, forward strand.
TCAGAAGCAGCCGCTGCGTAATTGTATTTAAACCAGTATCAAAACAATCTTCGAAATCATGACTTAATATCGTTTCAAAGCACGAGGTGCAGTCTGATGAGTCTGATGGGACGCTGCTCCCCGTGCGCAAACATTTCACACGCATCTCACAAAGAAGATGAGAGAAGGCATACAGATGAAAGCTAGCGAGGTCAACCAGAAGAACGTCCGATCTGCTACCCTATTACATGGCTTGGGATGAGGATGCGAATATAAGGAAAAGTATTATGCGAAGAGGAAGGCAATGAACACTTCTCACACACAACGGGATGCCCAAAGCGACAATAGACAGGCACAGAAGTGCCAAAAATGCAAATGCTCCTCCACAATGCGGCAGATTCTGCCACAGTCTTTGCAGATGGTACTGATACCACAAACGCTCTCCTAGGTTCTTCAGTCGCAATGTCTCGCATATTATCCAGGCCACACAACCCCCCGCACAACCCTCTTTTTCTTGTATGTCTTCAAGGTTAAAGTAAATATTTCTCGACTAAAGCTTGAATATTCGGCCACACGTTCTATATTTGCCTTCCATTCCAACATTCTTCTGTAATGTTCCCTGCTACGCCGCTCAGTGCAGATCTTCTCTGCGACGGGTTGCTTAACAGCAGCGCTATTAAGTTGTATGGCAACTACTGAATGACTGGGTGTGAGAACGCATGAAAATTGGCGAGGCGAAAGCGCGTGCTTTCTCAAGGGCTTCCCAAGGCTTTCTCTATCCTAAAACAGTTTTCAGCAGAGTGTCGAACCGAAAGTTTTTTTGTTCCGGCCTTCGTTCTAGTTCAGCGAAAATGGTTTAGTTCTGCTTCAACTCCGGAGCGAAAAAAATAATCTTTTAAGCTGGTTCGAACCAGATAACGTTTGTTTGCATAACTGAAGAATATTGACACGAAGAGAGCATAAACTTATGTGGCGCGAAAACTCGACTTTGCTCCGGAGCTGCACGAAAAGACTAAAACAAAGTATGTGTGCTCTTCTTGAGGCCACCAGTAGATGCCAAAAAGTTTCGCAGCCTAACGCAAATGTTGGAATCTACGTGAACAGAAGCTTTACTGAAGCTGCTAAATAAATCCTACACAACAAGACGAAATTCATACAATTGTTTTTAACGTTAACGCAAAGTTACGAGGAGTAAGGCGATGCGTAGTATTTGTTGAGGGAAGAGCGGTGATAAGAGCTGTTTAAGATAACCATTTTTGACAACAACCCGGGATAGCAGGGAAGAAAAGTTTTGGTTTAAAACGTCACGGAAGCACACCTGAAAAGCAATAATGCGTGAATTCTGTCCACTTACTCCAGTTTACATATGATTGTGATCAAAAGCAACAGCCCAGCTAGAAAGCGCTGCCTCTAAGCGCTCCAATTCCAAGCGCTCACGAGTGACATGACCTGTCGGCTTTCAGTCAGTTTCCACCGTGACCATTTCCCGGCCAACCGAACGTCCTCCGCCCGTGCATACCCAAAATGAATGGATCCCTCGAGGTTCTCACAACATGGCAGAGTGGCGAACACCGGATGACCGACCTATATGCTTCAGTTGTCGCCGCGTTGGTCAGTCACCCGATACTATCGCAACCGCTGGTCCTCGATGCCATTCTCGAACAGCCTCGCCCAAATGGAAGTTTTCGCCTTTTTCAGCCGCAAGCCGAGCATTTGCAGCCGCAAACATGGCGACGTCGCTCACCGTCACCGAGCAGTCACCAGTCCCGTTCGCCGCAAAGCTGTCGCCCGTCGTCCAGGTCATCCCAGTCCTGTAGCTTATCGCCGTCTTTCCGGCATGGGCGTGTATCTCCGGAAAACTAAAAGATGCAGCTCCTGGAGGTGATGCTACATTGTCGACGTCTCCGCCAACACCTCTTACCCGGCCGAATAGACGCAATATAGTCGATGTAGAAGTTGACAGTCTATATGTCTCAGAGCTTGTTGATACTGGAGCCCATAATTTGGTAATGAGCAACAATCTTCGTTGCCGCCTGAAGAAAGCGCTTACACCTGCCGCATCTCATGTTACCCGGGTCACCGATGGAGCAACGACCATTATCCTTGGCATGTGCACGGCCCGAATAACTGCTGCTGGTTTCAACACTTCCGTTTCATTTGCTGTTCTTGAACGGTGTTCCCAGGACTTGATCTTCCCTTCGACTTTTTATCAGACCATTGAGAACTCATTGACTGTGCTGCTGGCCTCCTCCAACTCGAGCTGCCTAATCACTACTGTCCTCCAAAATCAGCTGAGCCTCGTTTATGTTCTGTATATTTCCTAAGGTTGCCGCCTCAAGTCACCATGTCAGGTCACCTTTGACGTGCTTCCCATCTGTTCCTGATGTTTAGTATGTGTGGACTCCTAACGTCTACCTTCTCCTGCTACACAAAGTTACCTTTCCTGATACTATTGCAACCATCGCTGACAACCATGTATCTCTTCTTGCTCTAAACTTTATTTTACGTACGCAAATTATCCCGAAAGGCATGTCGCTTGGCAACGCTTCTCCCATGGGCGATACCACCATCTCTGTATTGAATGTGCCTTCCTCGTCTGTAGCCACCTGCCGTCCGATCAGTTCCGCAACCTACGATCCTGGCATATTTTCAAAGACGATCGCTCATGAACTGTTTCCCGAACAGGCTGCCGATCTCTGTCGCGTCCTGGTGCCTATCGCGACGTCTTTGAATGTGAGGATCGTCCACTGGGACAGACTTCCGTTGTGGCCCATAAGATTGACACCGATGAAGCTAGTAATATATCCGCCGACGTCCTGATCGCGTGTCTCACCCATAACGGCACGTTGTCCCAGCTGAAATAGACAAGGTTTTAACGAAAAGTGTAATTGAGCCCTCTTTGAGTCTTTGGACATCGCTGGTTGTCTTGCTCAAAAAGAAAAAAAAAAAGGTGGCAGCTGGCAATTTTGTGTCGACTACCGTTAACTGAACAAGATCACGAAAAAGACTATCTTCCCCGGATTGATGACACCCTCAATTCCCTTCACGTATCCAAATACTTCTCTTCAATCGACCTCCGATCCGGTTATTGGCAGATTCCGGTTGATGAACTCGACCATGAGAAGACCGCTTTCGTAACACCCGACCGCCTTTATCATTTTCAGGTGATGCCTTTCGGACTTTGTAATGTCCCAGCAACTTTCGAAAGAATGATGGACTCTCTCCTTCGGGGCTATAAGGGGTGCACCTGCCTATGTTATCTGGACGATGTCATCGTACTTCCCCTACGTTTGAGTCACCTCAGTCGCTTGGCCGCAATGCCTGAAGTCTTTAGGAAGGCTGGTCTTCAACTTAACTCTTCTATGTGGCATTTTGGACACCGCAAAATCAAAGTTCTTGGCCACCTTGTCAGTGCTGCCGGTATACATCCTGATCCCGATAAGTTTCATGCAGTCAAGAACCTTCCTGTACCCTGCTCAGCAAAAGACATGCGCAGCTTGATAGGTTTATGGTCCTATTTCCGTCGGTTTGTTAAACATTTTGCGGATATCGCCCGGCCACTGCCCCACCTTCTCAATATGAACACTGTGTTCTTTTGGGGCCGTTAACAAGCCGACGCCTTCTACATCCTCATCCCCTCGTTGACAACGCCTTCGATATTCGGCCACCTTGATCCATCTGCACCAACTCAAGTTCGTACAGACGGCAGTGGCCGTGGGATAGGTGGTGTCCTCGCCCAACAACAAAACGGAGACGAGCGCGTCATCGCCTACGCCAGTCGCCTCTTGTCCACTTCAGAGCACAATTTTTCTATCAGCGAGCACGAGTTCCTCGCTCTGGTGTGCGCAGTGGCTAAATTTCGCCCTTACTTGTTTGGCCGTCCTATTTCTGTCATCACGGACAGCCAGCCAGCCCCTGTGCTGGCTATCTTCATTGAAAGACCCGACTGGCCGCCTTGGCCGCTGGGCGCTCAGACTCCAATAGTATTCTTTCGTTGTGATATACAAGTCCGGCCGCTTAGATCTGGACGCCGACTGCTTGTCTCGTCACTCAGTCGATCCTGCTGACAACGCCAAACAGGATGCCGACACTTCCCTTCTGGCCATTTTTAACTTTCGCGACATCGTTACTGAGCAGCGAAAGGACGACTCTCTACGGTCGATTATCGAGCGCTTAACTTCTGTCCAATCAGATCGTTCAATCAGAATGTTTGTGCTCCATGGCGACGTTATTTACCGGCGAAACATCAGCTCCGATGGACCAGATTTACTGCTAGTTGCCCCTCGTCACCTCCCTCCTACTGTTCTTGCTGAGCTCCATGACTCACCCACTGCCGGACACCTTGGCACCTCTCGCACTTAAGACAGAGTGCGACGTCGCTTCTTCTGGCCAGGCCTGTACCACTCTGTGCGACCTCGGTCAGCGGTGAAAGAGGCTATGTGCACAACCTGCTGACCCCCTTCATCCTATCGATGTTTCCATGGAGCCTTTCTTCCGTGTCGGCATGGACCTTCTTGGCCCATTCCCCACATTCATAAAAGGGAACAATTGGATAGCCGTTGCAACAGATTACACGACGCGCTATGCGTCGTATAGTACACGAGCCCTGCCCATCAGCTGTGCTCAGATGTAGCAGAGGTTTTACTTCAGGACGTGATTTTTCAACACGGCGCGCCAAGGCAGCTGCTGACAGATCGTTGCCGCTACTTCCTGTCCCAAGTTGCCGAAGACGTACTTCGTTCCTGCTCCACCGAACAAAAGCTCATATCACCCACAAGTTCATATCATCCACAAACGAATGGACTGACTCATCTAAATCGCACCCTTACAGAGATGTTGTCTATGTACGTTTCCGCAGACCATCGGGATTGAGACAGCACTTTGCCCTACGTGACATTTGCGTACAACTTTCTTCATGTCATGATACCACCGGTTTATCACATTTCTACGTTTTATTTGATCGCCATCCCCCTCTTCCTTTTGACACCCTGCTACCTTCGGCGTCGCGAAGCACCACGGAATACGCCCAAGTCCCGTTGATCGGGCTCGTATGGCTCGCCAGATCGCCTATGATCGACTTACAGCGACTCGGGCATTACAAAAGATTCGCTACGACTGTCGCCACCAGAACCTTCAGTTCTCTCCCGGCAATCTCGTTGGTCGGTGGACTCCAAGTTGTCACGTCGTCCTGTCCGAAAAACTGCGGTCATGCTATACCGGGCCCTACCAGGTAATGCGACGATTAAATGGCATAAATTACGAAATCGCCCGTGTTGAAGATACGCTGTCCTCATCCCAGCTAAGAACTGACGTCGCCCACGTGTCCAGTTTAAAACCATACTGTTCATCTAGTCCACGATCATTCCAACAAGCGCCGGGATGACGCTCCAGCCCCCAGGGGTTATGTTACGGTGCATTTGGACAAGACCGGGCGTGCAAGTAAGAGATGAAGAGGACGTGGCAGACATTCCACTGGAGCTGTGACCTTTGTACTAGCCTGCGCGTTTCCAATTAACTTTTATCCATGTAAATAGTTACATATACGTTTGTCCATCGGGCTTCCTCTTCGCAGCATTGTTATTAAAAGGCCTGCTCGAGATGTTAAAAACCGTAGTAACATTTACTTTTGAAACCTGGGAAAGCATGTGTCAATTTACATGTGAGGTAGCCTAGTTGAGCCACAAGTGCATGCAATGCATGAATGAAGAGATGCACAGAACGTCGCCTTCATAAAGTGAAAACCTTTACTTCTTTCGTTTTGGTTTCGCTCCGAAGTGAAAAAAACTTTCGCGCTCCCGTTGAGTTGTTTTTCGTTGTTCGGTTCAGCTTCGGTTCGGCAATCTAGTCTTGAGCTTTGACATTTTTCTGCAAACGTGGCCAAATCACGTCACACAGTGGCACATCAACCCATATATCACAGTTGCACAGGTGACGACGTCGGTCGTGAAATCTGAAATGGTTACTGCTGCGGTCGTGGGAACATCACTCTGTGTTTTAGTTCATGCAGTATTATTTAACGTGAAATGCATAGCAGTAGCAGTAGAAGAGTGACCTACATTTGGAGCCTGCTATTAAATCGGGATCACTGCAAGTGCGAATATATGCAATGACAAGCAAGTTCGTGAGACCTCTAGTAGGTTTTAATGGCAATAGCCTTTCTTCAGAAAATATGGATACAATATTTATTTTTTCTGGAAAATTCATATCGACGTTTATCAAGTTTCTACTTCCAGTTTACCTTGACGTGTGTAAGAAGACAGGGCATGAGGAATGGGATTTAAAACTGGTGCATCCTGTCTGTATGTTAGGGAAGCAGCCAAAGTAAACTCCTTTGACACCACACACGCACACGTTAAACACAACATTTTCTTTTTGAAAGTTGCTAAACTGCACGATAATCGCGTGTCAAGTTTGCACCTTTGTAACTCAGCAGAACAAAAAGATATCACAATTACATCTACGCTGACAAAATTGATGTATTATGCACCGATCTTCACTATACTATTCACTGCTTTTATTTAACAAATTTCGAAAGTAGTTGTAAAAGCATTCCTGGCCCGAAATTAATATTTGGATTTCTATGGTAACTATAGCTTAAGTTGCTAGCTCAAATGCAACAAATTTAATTCAAACTGGTTCAGTGGTTGACTCATAAAAGCATTTATGCATTTTGCAGGTATTTGAATAGGGAAATCGAAATTGGCCCCGAGATAAATCATTTCCGTTCTTGCACGACAATATGGCCACAGCTGTCCGCTGTGGTCACATATATAAAATATATAAATATATAAAAGAGGGCACAAGCGTAAAACTTCGACCACGGCAGGAAGTGTCGTGATGTCAACTGAATGATCCGCTGACTGGTTTTTGTCAATTGAGTTAATTAATTCACTACGAAACACCTTGTCTTGCACCTTGGAACCAACGGCATCTGACGTTCTCTCTGACTGCTAATCTCTTTCTCGGAACTCTTCATGAACATGAAACAGCACTTCGGGATGAAAAGAAAAAAAAGAAGCAGACGGTGGACTCTGGGTTTTTTTTTTTTTCGGCTGTGTCTCGTCTGCAACTCTAGAGTACATGCGCCCTTTTCCGTTTATTTAACAAGCTTGCCTTCCATCATGTGGTCGCAAGCTAATGTAATGTAAATAAAGGTAACCTGCGCAACATATTATTCAGAGAAACCACAGAAGAAAGGCAGTCGTCCGGGGTTCGCTCCGCAACTCAATTAGCAAAGTGGATAGATAATTGGTTCTTTCGAGCCTACCTTTCAACAGCTTCCCTCTCACGTCAGGAACGTATGACGCGTGGGCGTCGCAATTCGGGAAACCGCCATGAGAGTGTCATAATTTGCAGAGTCTATGAAAAGCCCTGGTTGCATAAAGTCAGCTCTTTTTCTTTTTTTTTTTTTATTCAAGGTGTGAGGAGTAAGCGCACGCGCATGCGTAGCGTTGGTTTGTGCATTAACCGCAATTCGAGCGAGAGTGGAATATAAATACCGCTAAGCTTTGAAACAATATCCTTCAAGAGTGAAATGAACAGGTGGTAACAATGCAGTGCCCTCTAACCGGTGACGGAAGTTCGTGGCTGGCTTTTAAAAAAAGAGAACAAACTGGAATCCCAGAGCAAGCTTAATTGCCCGTTATGGAGTTTGACCCTGAGACTCCCTCCCTTTTCTAGACTGCTCTTAGTTATGCGTGCTTCCTTTTGTCTTCGTTTGTCGTTCTCCCGTGCCAAACCTTCTCGCGCTCGCAGTGACGTCGCAACAACAAAAACACAAACAAAGGAACCATTCTCATTATCGCTGACCCTGACCAGGTAACCTGCTTGACCGCGGCCACTCAGATAGAGCCACGAACAAGTTGAGAAAAGAAAAGAGGGGAACGACAGACGTAAACAAAGCAAAACTTGAGAATGAACAGACGTCTCCTTTCCACATGAACTCAGTGTCTATTTACACCACGCTGAGGCCTTTGCACAGCAAAAAAAGAAGGGCGCTCCCGCTCGACTGCGTGCTCACATCGTGCTTCTCCTCTCGTGCGCTGCAAACACCTCTCCTCTGAGTATTGCTGGAAACTGCACCGGCGACAGTGATACCGCAACCGCTTTTTAACCCGTGTCGCGCCAAGGCTTGTCCTATAGAGACTGCTCCGGACATTACCTCAGCTATCTTCGAGCGTGCTGATATTGCGAGCTGCGGAACGTCATCCAGAGTTTTACGAAGCAACGTCCTTGTCATCAACGACTGTCGCTGCTCTGCGCTTCTTAGATTATTAGCAAGGCACCTTCGCCAACGCGCAGTGCGTGTGAATTAAGGTACCTTCAGAACCCATAGTGTCTGTTTCTGGACTGTTTGGACGACATTCTGCCCTTGCGACCGATAGCTAGAAAGCTAGCGTTTTATTTTTGCACCCAGACAGAAAGGGCCACGTGACGGTTAACTTAGCTTACGTTCTCGCGTCGGTCTTCTAGAGTGACGTCGCAGAGTAAAGGAGTCTGCAGTAGCACGTGGTTCGGGTTTCTGAACACTGAGAAACAACGAGTCTCTCACGCTTTGGTCTTATAACATAACGAGCGAGGCATGTCAGTGCTGTTTTCTCCGGAGTCTCCATCTCTGTCGTCGCAGTTCGATACTCTGCTTGGGCGAGTATCACCCTGGCTGGTCGCCTTCCTGGTATGGGCCTTCTTGGTGAGACCTCTGGCGCAGTGGCTTAAGATATGGGTGGCACTGAGGCCCATACCGGGTCCATGGGACGGCATACCCTTTTGGTTCTCCGTAAAGGCCTACTGGACCACGCGGAAGACGATAGGACTCAAGGACGCAACCGCCGGTAAGTTTAAAGTTGCTGTTTTTCTTATCGGCACTGCTAAGAAAGGTTTTTTTTTTCTTCTTTTACACGTGTGTGGCGTTTCCATGTGTCGGAATTCTCGTTGGCCTAAGACGCATAGCAGTGGGGCATTGCACCAGTCGCCATTATCAATGGGTGACAGCGTGTTCCTCGTGACCGCATTACGTCCATGGCGGAAACCGTAGCGAAAGAGGAGTTATCCACGCCTTTCGTCTAACAGATGTAATCGTTCTTAAATGGAGATTGAAGTTGAGTAATAGTTGGGGGAAACACAAAAACAAAAAAAGAAATCACGAAATATTTCAGCCTTGCGATTGCAAGAAGAGTATTGGTTCCACGAAGTGATACTTCGTGGAACCAATATACTAGACTGCGAATAGACAGCAATGTCATTGGAATAGTTCTCACGAAATGAGTTGCATAGACTACAATCTGCAACTCCCGCTACTGGACTTGGAGTGCAATTTCAAGCACAGTAGCGAGAGATTCGTGGCTTATAGCAATTTCGTGGCTTATAGCAATAAATGTATGAAATGTTTATCGATTCTGCCTACCAGTCGCTTTCAAGCAAGAACTCTGTACTACAGGTCAGAGTGCCGCAACTCGGGCCGGCCTCATTGCTTTTTCACTAAATAAAAATCGTCTCTCTATCTCTCTCTCTCTCTCTCTCTCTCTGTGTAAGCTCATGCATAAGACAATGAGAGCACCAATGGCGCGGAGATGGCTACTGCAAGCTATGACCACGTCCCAGCTTCAAATGAGCCTTCAGGACAGTATTTAACCTCGGACACACCTCAATTTTATAAATGAGCTTGAGGTTGACTCATGCAAGCTACCTCAACCTGAACTGATGAGAATTAATTCTGACATGTTTCTACATACGTCAAGTACATTGTACGACGCATACCGTGCAAGAAACATCCATAACACCGACATGCTTAACCTGTAGCGCTCTACTTCCGGGGCTGTAAAAGCAATGAACATAGGTTATTTCCTAAAGAGCTACGATGCACATTTTTAAACACGAAAACATTTTATGCTGGCCACCACCGAAAATTTGTCCGGTGTACGTGCTAACACGCTCAGGATGAGCTTCAACGCGTTAGCGCGTCGCATAGCCATCGCGCGTTGTAGCTCATATTGAGCGTGATAGTTTGTCACGCCAGCATCATTACGCAAATCCGCCAGTTGGCAATACTTTGCCTGCCTAAGGGTTACGATAGTAGGCATACAAAGATTAGAAAGGTTTGGTTTATAAAGCAACTGTGCTATTCAAGACGTGTATTTGTAGCAATGAGGATATTGAGCTGTCCACTATGTTATCACTGAGTGATTTTGTGGACAACATTCCCTGCACCGTGGACACCTAGAAGAGTAGTAAAGATGGCAATGCTTCGAGGCGTCTTGCTGTCAAACTCAGTCGGCGTTCCCGGTAGGCGACAAGTGTCACCACCCAGTGGCGCCTCGGGCTCAGCTTTGTGCAGTCACATAGTGCTATGACATATAAGTTCAGCGGAATGCCGCAAGGTGGAGAAAACCTCGTGAAAGAGAATAATGGCATCTTTTCCTTTCATAACATAGTGCTACTAGCGTACAATGCAAGGCATTTACAGAGACTTGCGAATATAAGTGGCAATGCAGCGACGAATTTGGGCCTTACATTTAGCGCAGAGAAATGAGGAATTGGGACGAGTAGAATTGCGAGAATTGGAAATGATGGGACGAGTAATGACGCGATATCAATTAAGCCGGAAGTCATAGTCAAGCAACGTGTGTGTATACGTAAACGAAGGCAAGGCCTACTCAGATAGAAACATGCTTTAATGATATGCTGGAAATGTTAGCCTGGATGTTCGCCTGACATGCTACTCCAGGTGCTGGGTGATGATTATGATATATACGCTATATGATAATACAAAAAGGGAACGGAAGCAGAATGCAGCAATAATGAAACAGAGCCCTTTGGGGCTACAATGAATACAAGGTGATCCAAGGAATTTGGAAAAGTGTTATGGTGCCCGCACTTACGTTCGCAAATGCAATTCTGTCCTTTAAATCAGAAATGTTGTCGGAGTTGGAGTATAACCAGAGGGCTGTGGGCCGAATGGCTTTGGGGGCCCACGCTAAAACCACGAATGAGGCAGTGCAAGGTTATATGGGTTGGGCTTCTTTTGAAGTTAAAGAAGCGCAAAGCAAAATTGGCTTTTAAGAAAGACTAAGGAACATGGATGAAAAAAAGCAAAAGAGAGCTATCGCTTTAATAAACGACTGCACATTTACGGAATTGTATTTGGGAATGTTACACATGCTACACAACCTGCTGTGTACAGTTGATGACATTTTGCACGAAATACAATACGTTATCAGTTGACATCTAGACACCAAGCACCTCTAACCACAACATAAAATGCTAACATAGTTGGAAATAGGGTTACCAGATTAGCCAACGTTGACCAAAATGGCTCCTTTTAGGAACTCTCAGCTACGAATATCTTACCCTATGAGCTTCTTGGCAAGGTGCTGGCTGTTTTCTATGTTAGGAATTTTTCCGTTCAGTGCTATCCTATTGTGCAGTGCATTTTTTCTCGTGCTGTCAAAGCTGCCTCGCATTAAAAATAGCGGAGCATCAGTACCCTAGAGAATTCAATCGCAACCCGGCTTCATTCTTGGCTACTTCTCGCAACAGTAGCCTAATAGTTGGCCTGCTTTGGGGCTAGCTTCAAGAATTTTGTAACACTTTTTTTGTACCAGGGCTTTTCGGCTACTCTAGCGCTCCTCTTTCGTCCTTCCGTTTCAGATCAGTCTGTTTTAACGCTTAATAAGTGTTTTCATGTCATGTCAACAAGGTAACGAACGTAAACCATTGACTGGTTAGACGTCTCAGAGGTATTATGATCGTAACACAAGAAATGTGCTTATATGTCTACTAGAAGTTAAACAGCTGCGTTTAGAGATTTGGCCAGAATGTTTGATGCCACATCGTTGACTACCCTTATCGCCACAATCAATTGAGCACCACCCAGTCAAGAATTGTGCGTATCATGCGAAAGCCTCCTGAGTTGAGGCCATTGTTCGTACTTTCTTTTTCTTCTTCTTTTTCTTTTTTTTTACTATGTCTCGCAGTCGCCACTGGCTATTTACGTCATTAAACACTAAGAAGTCCATGAAGTTCATGAAGTTTACCTTTTTAGGCCTCCAAAAGGCAAAGTTGTTCGTTAACATCTCTGAAAAGTCGCTAACTATAGAAAGTTCTTTTGCAAAGTTACCAACGCCGGCTGAGGCTTTACAAAGCTGGCCTCGGCTTTGATTTCTAAAATGACGCCGAGTTTTGATGACTAACCAAGGATATCTTGTTTAACAAAGTTATAAGTCCATTTTTTAATTTAAAGCACAATTTTCACTGCGCTCCAGAACCGCTAAAGTAATGAGGTAGCATTCATTTACCGTTCACGTCCTCTCTCTCTCTCTCTTCCTTTGTGAGCTTCGACCGCGTTTAGTTGCCAGAACCTTGCAGCATACGTTTTTTCACTGAAACAGAATTTTTGCTGTTGTTGTTGTTGTTGTTGTTGTCCTGTGTGTGCACTCGAGAAATTCACGCGAGCCACATTTATGCTTGCAGAAATGCTGTAATGTCCGAATTTTCCTTAGGTTAAAGTACATCACAGAGACTTTCAGAAACTGAGCAATGCTTCACTTCAGATTTGACAGGTGTCATGTGCTTCGTTTGCGCTCGCCGCGATAGCTCAATGTCTATGGCGTTGCGCTGCTGAGCTCGAGGTTGCGGCTTCGATTCACGCCGCGTCCGCCGCATTTCGATGGGGGCGAAACGCCAGAACACTCGCGTACATAGATTTAGATGCGTGGTCAAAGACCACCATTGAGGTCAAAATTAATCCGCAGTTCTCCACCACGGCGTGCCTCACAATCATATCGTGGTACTGGCGCGTAAAATGTAATTTCTTAATTTGTCCGCGCATTCTTTTTTTTTTCGCTACCTTTGAATTTAGATGTTCAAGATTATTCACTGACCACCATGGCTGGTGTCTGTTTTCCGCTTATTTCAACTCCCGCATGCAACAAAATAGAGCCTACTATGTATACACGTACGACTAAAAGTGTAGCGATTATGTTTTCGTAGCCTGGGCAGGCCGCCTCAAATTAAATGGTATAGCCTGCATGCTCAGGTTCTTCCAATGTCATGTATTGAAGCAATTCTGCGTTGCGGAGCTGTGCTAGAAGAAAATTTAAAACGTTTGCTGATGTCATGGTTTCTCAACTTTTGCGTGAAATTGTACGGGGACCTATGAGGCACCGATTGCTGAACGTCATTACACTGCACTCCAGAAATTCTCTGTGCTGAAGCCGTAGAAACTGAGGTCATTCATCCAAGCAGAGTAAAACAGCTAGCTTTGGCTATCCTGTTTTTTCGCAAGATTGACATGTCCCGCGTGTTGCCACTATACTGTATTTTGTATCTTTTCCGGCCTGAGATGTGATCTGGGTTGTCTACGAGCCGAGCCGTCAAGCTTAGAAACATTTTTAATCCGTGAACTTCTCTGTAACAAAGAGCTCCCATAGTCAAAGCACTTGACCATATTTCAGTGACTGAAACCAGAATAGGGCAGTGTCCAGCCATATATCATACACCTGTATTAGGCGCCCGCTTCGAGAAGTTCCTAATCTCGGATTTTTGCCCGCCCTATTAAGGAGCTTTTGAGGGTAATTCAGTAAACCTGGATTTTATTATCAGATTATAGGGCGCTTTCATGCGGCGAGATAAACCAAAAATATGGGGAAATGGAGACGACGAAGCGTATCCCGTATTAACAGCTACAGCTACTAGTTAAAACCATTCCATCATTCTTTATAGAGATGGTTCTTGGTGCAAAGAGGCTACATCAATGGGCTAGAGCGGCCGCTTTTGGGACTATCCTAATATCAGAACTAATTTCTAACTAACTACCCTTAGGACACGCGAGGTCTCAATAAAATGAAAACGGTGACTCGAAACGTGTTCACAAGCAATAATTTCCTCTTCGCTGCCAACGCGCTTCATGTTTCACGGTGAAGACAGCATTCTTCCCCTCAAACAACGCTTCCTGTCCATATATATAGTATACCTCACGGCTACCGAAAGGAGTTCGTTGCACCTGCCCAATTTCAGCCTGTGCGGTGGATAATGTTCACGGCTTCCCTCGATTGTCTCTTGGCGCTGAGTTCCGCCCAGAGAGAAACGAGTAGGCTGCTGGGCGGAGGAAGGCGGCTGTAAGTGCCGAATTAAAAAGAACAATACGAACAACAATTAGGGTTGCGAAACGTACACAGTTCTCCTGAGCGCGGAGGAGAACGCAAACAGCGCCTTCAGAACAATGGCACCGCCGGATATTCTGCTGGTTGCTAGTAGCGCACCCTGCGCTACAGTCAGCCTATGATATCGAAACGTGTGCGCAGATATGTGCTTTCAAGGCGATATGTGGATGGCAGTGCAGTATGGTTCGTCGCCTGAGGTGAATGGCGCTCTAAGGGGGCCTTCATCAATGAGAAGCCTTCATAAATTATTTCATGGTGCTTTTAAGGCTTTTATCGGGCTCTCACGTGGAAATCGAGGGTCCTTCAGGACAAAAATGAGTTAACGTCACCACTTTAATCAAAACACTGCATTGCCTATTTCCGACTTGAATTGGTTACGCCAGCAAATAGCGGTGATTTTATTGGCCGAGTTTCCAGCAACCCTGATCTCTCTAGAATCTCGCATTCCGTGCATTGTTCCTGAGACGGTATCATTCATGGCAGGAGATTTAATTAAACGAATGCTACAACGAATGAACTAACGAATGCTATGGAAATCACTCTTATAAACACGCTTCATGACTGAACTTTGTGGTTCTTCAGCACTGAATATAAATACTGCCGGCCTCAGCGACACCCCTTTAACTATTAGCTGACATCTATTAAAGTGCGCTACATCTTTTGAGGTTGAGGTTTGTTTGAAATGGGCATCGACTTCGCATTGTAGAATGTAAGCGTGGCAGAGCATTTATTTACAAAGGGGGAAAACAGGTGGCTAGACATTGGCATGATCTAGCCTGCTACTCTGCATTCTTGCACGCGGTAAAGGGGCGCAGCAGGAGCTTTGCCACATTTTGTCAGCCCATATCTGCCAGTGGACTCTGTGCATCACGTGTGGCATGTTGTTGATTTCTTTTCAACATGCGTGAAATTGTTGCGTCATGTTCGGTCTGCTTTCTATCACGATGAGCACACCGAAAATGAAACGCGTATTAAAGCTGCAGGCGATCGTTCGCGCAGCACACACACTTCACAGACTATTGATGAAGAAACTGGAAGAGTTGATGTTGCGCTACTAATTGCTATGGCTAGCCCAAATGGCTCAAGAGAGAAAGAAAAATAAATAAAATGGAAACAGCAGCGAGGTTAGTCAGAACAGAATGTGCGCTTTGCTACATATAACTGAGGCGAAATCAGTATGACGCAGTCATCTAGATGTTTATGGCTGGTCGCAGTTACACATTCAAGAAGGGCGAGATTGGGGAGGAGGGGAATGAATGTCCTCTCCCATTTTAGCAAGCGAAATAGCAATACCAGTACAAGCAGGGATGCGCCATTTCTTGCTTACTTCTTGCACTTACTCGCTTGCAAATACACAAATTTCCCGAACACATATTCTCGTAGGCAAGAATTATCGCTAAAGTATTCGCTCGGAACAAGGAGTGCCAGTGCCGCGGTTTCTTTTCCCCCTCGAGACAAGCAGGGGAATTACGTCTTGGATCCACGCTGAGCGACCTAGTTCGAAGTGAACAGCGAAGTGCCACAGGTGCACGGTCAGTACACAGAAAAAGCGGGCCAATTATTCTAGTTCTGTCGAGGAGCACTACAGCCTTGTGCATTTCCCATGTCAACGAACTGTAAGCCTCTTTTGCCGCTTCGAAAACCATCGGACACCGGCCAGCAACACTATAAAGAGCTTGTAATTTGTCCTACCAAGGCACGTCGCCAAAGTTAACTTTAAGTCTGCGAAACCCGGCTTTGAATATTGCGTCGAAAATATCACAAAGCCACATGTTCCTATGGTAAGAAGGGAGTAGGATATATTGAAGCAAAATAGCAGGCCATTCAAGGAGCCAGAAGAGCTTCCACGCTACGCGACGGACCCTCTACATGGTTCCTAAAGTTGACACATTCGTCAAGTTATTGACGACGGTCGACACTGCAGAGAGCAAAGCCATATTTATGGAGTACGGCGGCTGAAGAGAGGTTTAGTGGGCTGTATCTCATGTCCATTCGTTGTGTGCCAGCCAGCGTCGCCGAAGTTATCTCCGTCTTTAGAGAGAGGTGTGAAGAAATTATGGTGTGAAGAAAATATTCGAAGCAAGAAAAAAAAATATTTTAAAAGAAAAAAAGCAACTGTATTAAAGGATGTGCCGTTATACGGCCACACTCTTAAAATAACGTAGGCAGGAAAAGGCTTGGCGTAGCACAATCATCATGCCGTCTTCTCATTAAATATTATTATGCTTCCTAAAGTCTTCAAGCGTATACGTTGTTGCATCGCTAAATAAGATAGTATAAGTATAGTTGAGCTTGAACCCTCAATTTATAGTTCTCGTTGCGTCGTTTTGTTGCATCTTTCACCAACCTGTTGGACATCTTGCGTCTGTCTGGTGCGTTAAAAATGAAGCTGTTAACATAAATATGGTCCACAGCTACACACAATCATTTAATTCAAGTGTGATGCTTCTTCACAAGTTTGGATTCCTATATATAATCAATTAGAAGCCATTTATGTCATAATATCAAAACCACATGAGACGTACGTACAAGAAGAGGCAAGCGCGAAGCATTTATTAATGATTATATTTAATTTAGCTTTCCACTATGAGGCGTACAGAACGCTATGCCACCACGACCACTTGGTTTGAATTACTTTTCTGTTAGATGAAATCCGAATGAAATCGAATTGCCATCAGATTATTCTTGTTCTTTGTGTACTATGTTCTAGTATGTCTTTGTAATACATAAATACTAAACACACACACACACAAATAGACATATATACATATATCGCATAAAACAGTTTTTTCGAACTGCTGGAGGCCTTCGGCCCCCTGCGGAAAAAAATGGTGGCTCAGTGCCCGGCTCCTCGTAAAATCATTCAGTGCTGGATTATTAGCAAGTTACTCCATACCGCAGTGATGGAGTTTCAGTTTCAGTCAGGCCTACATGACTCTAAATGTAAATACGCCTGCATGTCTGCGAGCTTATTCCTGCGCATTATTTATAGGGATGCACACGGTTTCGCTGACATGAGACGCAGGAAAATCCCTTTTGTGCGCTTTTGTTTAATTTTTGTTATGTATGTTCATGAATTCCTGTGGAATATGCGCTATTCTTTTTCATACCCTGAAAATTGGTGTGAGAGAGTGTTTATCAGCTGATTACTACGTCTTGTCTTATCACACTTTCGCGTAGTTTATGCTGATAAGTGGCGTGCATTACCATCCGTATTTGGACACGCGCACGAATATTCTCTCACCGTAGACTGCATATCTGTTCGAGAGACGTTAGGAGCGTGCCCACCTGTATGCACTATTAAGCCGCAATGAAGTGTAAATTAAAAAGAGCATGATACAGCTCTTTCGACTAATTGTGAAAATGAAAGGGAAACATTGTGAAAAGGAAAAGCTGTCATCCACCTGAATGTAGCCCGAAGCTGGAAAGGAAACCCACACGGATTTCTCAGAAATAACACTTCACAGTTGAGGAAAAATTCTTCCTTGTCCGTTGGTGACACAGTCAACAACGTGGGAAACGAAATTAGTTTGCCATGGTTTATCGTGTTTATTTTTTTTTTCGTTTTTCTGCATGTGTGTTTCTTTCAATCATGTTTTGTTTGACATGGCAATGACATATAAATAACCCAAGCGGCGCGCTTATTTCGGAATTGAAGAGTCCCATAAGCACGTACAACTGTGTGTAGAGGGAATGAAAGAGTGGACAAGCGGGGAAGGTTAACCGAGGCGCCTGCACTGACGAGAGTAGATGCAAGACCGTCTGGGTGGGGAGGATCTGCGGCTAAGGTGTTGCAAAGCCTCATTTTCTGACCGCCCTATAATAATCTACCCAATTAACAATGGTGACATCGCGCGAATTTCCCTAAATTACGAAGCAGAACACGCGACACTATTATGCGAGAAGTCACTCATACACGCAGTCCATTGAAACAACCATGGCTGAAATTATCCGCAGGATGAGAGAAGTGTTGCCGCGACCACGTTCCCGTCACTGCTCGCGACCAATTGCCAGTGATGATACCTCGACGCTCGACTGCTGGAAATACGTCATAGAACGAGCGTTTCGCTCACAAACCCTGTAATTGATCATAATGACCTCCGTCAATTTATTCGTCGGCCATGTCACACACGCGCACGAATTTCCTGATGGACTTGTCGCCTTACGGTTTGCGCAGGTTTCCTGACCATTGTGAACGAGCTGACCCGACAGTACCAATGGAAAACGTTCAAGGTGTATCTTGGCCCGATGCCCGTCGTGATCATACATACTCCAGATGCAGCTGAGGTAACTATATACACAGTACCTCGCACAAAATATACGCTGGGAAAACAACGTGACAGCAAGGGCCTTAGGGTTGCCATCTGGCTTGTTTTCCACCGGCATAGCCAGTTTTTACCTCGCATGTACCGGCTGCCGGTTGACTCCCATGTACACCGGCACACCATTTTGACAGTTTTCTGGTTCTCTTGAAATCAGCACATGCATCGCATCTTTTAAGCTTAGTATTTCCGTTGCCCTGGGGAGTGTGTCTGCACAAATGTGTCCTCTTTGCTGCTGAAAGATCACGGCAAGTCCTCGACTCTCAAACACCCTTGTCTTTGGTGTGCA
Source organism: Dermacentor silvarum (assembly GCF_013339745.2). NCBI lineage: Eukaryota > Metazoa > Arthropoda > Arachnida > Ixodida > Ixodidae > Dermacentor > Dermacentor silvarum. Next base: position 247,356,034 of record NC_051154.1, read on the forward strand.
ACGCTTACTTATCTATTGTCACTGATCTTCTGCTATTATCAAGTTTACATCGCTCTGTTTGCACCCACTGCTGCTTTCCATAATCGACTGGTAAAAACGGATTGATTAAGGCATTGTGTTTGATCCTTTCACGAAGCATTTGGTGAGCTATATATCATGTAAAAGTGTTTTAATTACTATCTTTTATAATATGAATATATATGAATGTATCTACATACATTCTTGCATTTAAGTATGTCTGGTCTAGTACTTAATTATGTCTGCCCGTCCTGCAAGGACCACAATGTGGTCTGCAGTATGTACTAAATAAATAATTAAGTACTCAGTCGGCCACGTATACATTACAAATAGCTGAATTGTCGCACAGGGATTCATTCCTAATTCCTTAAACTGTTGACAAGCGTGAAACATTTGTGCTATCCGAAGTTGCGAGACAGAGCGGTCTATCCTTTCACTTCTCTTTTTTTTTCTGAACTTTCCCTTATCAGCCCAAGAACTACTTCTGCTTCTTTGCGATGTGTTTTATCCGCGGTGACACTAATGTAGGTTATGGCGTCAACTATAACACGACCAGGTCGGTCCATCTGAGCCAGATGGACACAGATTGCTCGCCGTCTTGCAAGCACTCATTCCTGCACGGGCTACAGAAACGACGATCGATAGGGGTGTTTGCTTTGCTCGCCGGTCTTCTTAAATTTTTTAATGTTTAAGAAATTTTATATCACATTCTTCAATATTTGAATTCAAGTCGTCCAACCGCTCTGTCACTTAAAAGTGTGGCGGAAAATGAAGCGTCCGCCACACTTCCCTCTTGCCACGAGCTGATTCCGATTATTGGTTTGATCAACTCGCGATTTGGCGCATAGTCACTTCAGCAGAAGGAGTAGACAGGCCGTTTTATTGCACTGCATGGCGAAGCTTTATTTTACGCGGACCTACTACGTAACAGGGCGATGCACAAGGAGAGCTGCCTTGCGGGGCAGCGTGCGTAATCAGGTAAACTTAACAAAAAATTTGACGCATATTTTTGCCATTTGAAATATAGAAACACAGACATGGGCTGTTATGAAGATTTCCTTCAAATTTCGTATGTAAGCGTAAGCCTTAAATTTGATAATTAGGAACTTAATTATTATAATTATTTCAGTTAGTGAATGTATTGTTTTAGGTGTTTCTTACAAATGATGTCCGCCTGGGCAAATAATTCTCCTGCATTGGCAGTATTGGTGTAGATGCCAGAGATGGCGGGGATAGTAATTTTTTTTTCATTTTCCACCGAAATTTTAGCAATGAAAGAAACTTGAAAAGAAGTAACTTAAAAGCAAACATTAATGCACTGTTCAACTCCAACTGTTGGTGTCTACGACGAAAGTCGTCGATGATATAAAGCTATGTCGTAAAAGACAACTTCAAAACTGCACTAATCTTGTATACGTGATTCTGTAAATAAAGTTTGCAGGATATTCAGGAAGTAGCCCGCAAAAGCATTTACACTAGATTATCTTCTAAAGAAAATAGCCCATTGCCCTGATCTTTCCCATTAGTTCACAAGCGTTTGTGACGGCCAAATAATTCTTGCATCTCGATGTAATACTGCATAGAAAAGTATGAGTTATTTTTCGTATTGTTTGAAAGTGACCTGAACAGTGACCTGAATCAACTGTGAAATGCCCAATCGGGTAATCATGTTTGCGAAAGCAAGTCACAAAATAAAACTTCAGCGCACCAGAAGTTGCACCTTGAGTGATATTGTGAACAAACATTAAGAAGAAATTGGAAGCAATATTTTATTTGTAACTTGTTTAGGCAGTAACCACCGTCTGTAACGCGGTCCTGTTGGGGTTGGGGGCCAAAGACCGAATTTTCTTAAGTTTTGACTGGTTGCCCGGATGATCTCATTTTGCTCTCGCAACGATACCCGGATGTTCTCGCAGGTTCTCGTTTCGTTCTCGAGCCCATTCTCGTCTCGAGTGCCCGGATAATGGCTCTGAATTTTCGTGCAACGTCTCTTGAAGGTCGCCGACAACGGCAGCAAAAATTATTTTATGCTGAAAATGAGCACAAGATGAAGCAAGAGCCGTATTCACCGCTCTTCTCTTATGTAAAGGTGTATCTTCAGTGGCTGTCTCTCAGGCACTCGCCACTCCCCATAGTGATCGGTGTAACAACGAGCCTATCGATATGTTGATGACCCATTGCGAAAGGCCGTTATATAAGAGAACGGCCCATTTTCATGAAAAGCTCTTGCCCAGTAATTGTTCGTACGAGTTAATTTAAGCCAATCCTCACGCTGTACCTATTATTAGTGAAGGCTACCGGTCAATTGGAAAGAGCACTTACGAACGGAAGGCTTCATGAATTTGAGCCAAGTCTTTTTTAATAACGGCCGAGGATTTCTTCACCGTCTCCAGATGGGACGCACACGTAAAGAGTCAATTTCTTCACTTAACAGAGAAGTGCGGACATATTTTCGACCGTAGAGGAAATAATTTGATGCTACTTGCAATTTAGCTCGGCGCAACCACTTTCTAACGGTGCAGGGTGATACAGCCGCAAAACTTAGGACAATTCACTAATAGCTCTTACGCTAAAATGATCGCAAGAGCAAATTAGTGATGGCAGCCAGAGCACTTATGAACTAATATATTTGTCAATTGAGCCGGTTTTGTTATTATTTCACTTTCGCTAAGGCATAGCCACGACACCGAAGAGATTCTTTTTTTTTATTTTTTTTTTCTGGCATGCGACGGTTCATTACATTGCTTTTCGAATATGACAGCCAGGCAACTATCATATCAGAGGAGCACTCAAACCTTGGGTGTCGGCAGGATTTCCTCTTGCCGGGGGGCGGGGGGTGGGGGGACTGCTGGTGTGGCTTGGGGGGGGGGGGGGGGGCAAGTGCCCCTTTTTCACCCCCCTGCCGACGCCAATGGATCAAACTATCGAACTCCATTATCTTCAGTTATACTGCACGATAACAAGAGTTCAGATAGGAGCTTTGCTCCCACATATTCAGTTACAACTGGTTCATATCCGCATCGGCGTCGCGCATTGCAGACCCTGCTGACGAGCAAAGAGAACTTCGGGAAACCCTTCGTGTACAGGTTCCTGTCAAGCTGGCTGGGCCCACACAACCTGGTGACTGCGTAAGTTGGAAAGTGCTGACGGGTTGCTAGCTTTTGCTTTGTTTGGAGAAAGTTCTTTTATTGTGCTAACTATATGCCCGGATTAAGAGATGTGTGAAAAATTACAACGGGGGGAGTTTTCAGGGCTTTAAGTTGTTGTTATACAGTTTAATCGATGTATGTAGATCGTAAAGGGGTTAGTGCGTGGTGATTTCAACGAACTACTATCTCCGATTGTGAGATTTAGCGGATATGAGATGTTATCTTTCATTGCGAAGGTTCATGGTTATGGCAGACACCATAAATTATGCGATAATCGTGCGTAACATATTTATTGCATAAACTTTACTAATTAGGTTTTTAGTTCTAATCGTAGCGCACATAGGCCAATGGCTCAAGGCTTTTGTTACTTAGAGGCACTCCTCAGACTAGCACCAGTTTCGAAATGTCTCTCCGCAATATTAGCAACAAAATGTACTGTTGTAACACGATGTAACGTATCTGTAAAACGCCAGTAACCCGCCGTGGTTGCTTAGTGGCTATGGTTTGTGCTGCTAAGCATGAAGTCGGGGGATCAAATCTCGGCCACAGTGGCCGCATTTCGATGGGGGCGAAATGCGAAAACATGGGTTAAATTTGGGTGCACGTGTAAGAACCCCAGGTGGTCCAAATTATTCCTGAGCGACAGTCGCACGACAAATTACCGTGCGACTGGCCGCTCGATGCACATTGCGTGTATTCCCCGACTTCTTTCACGCTCGGAAAAACCCGTTCATGCAGCACGTATTGAGCAACAGAAAGCTGTATCGGGAGTTTTTTATATTGCTCTACAATTTTTTCATTGACACTTCGATAATTAGGACAGTGCTTCTCGAGTTAGATAATTAATTACAATTACCTAATTAAATCTCAGTAATGAAAATATTACTGGCGGCTACTTCACTGTACTGGAAACAATACGCACTCGGTCTTCTTCGAGTACAGCAATTACTATATTTTTATATCTTGGTGCATTATAGTTGGGACACCCTGTATACATAAACAGACAAACCCATAGGATAAACATGTCGCAAAAGCAATAACCGTTCGCTGCAGAGCACTTGTATGATGTATAACTTCCCATTACGCACATGTCAATTGGAGTTGAATCTGATTAAAGTTTTTGGTACGTGTGTGTGTGTGTGCGTGCGTGCGTGCGTGCGTGCGTGTGCAGTAATATTTTCCATTCGCGTTTTCCTCGACTACGCCTCTAACGTATTTGTAAATGGAATTTGGAAACCAGTGTCGGTGAAGCTCTTGTGATGGCAGGTTCGCGCCTTCATGACCTTGTGAAGCAGAACAGTGTCCTGTCGAAACATGTCTAACCTTCTGGTATTCACCACGTCCAGTTAAGATTTTGGAAGAGTCTGCAGCCCGTTGACGTAACCTTGACAAATATTTTCACTCTATTCTCGTTCTCCTTAAATTGAGGGTTAAATTTTAATGACGAAGTATTCTAAACTGCACTACACAGCAGCAATGGCGCTTCGATTGGCGTATGCCGGAAAAACCCCTCCCCCATTTCAGCGCGCGCTGCGCGAGGGAGGGAGCCGCCGGAGAAGAGAGGGTATTGAAAAGCTGCCGGTTGGCTGTAGGAGGAGGAATGAGGAGGGTAACATAGCATTGGAGCGGCGCTGATTGGTTAAAACGCCACGCAGACGCTGCGTAGAACGATGCCGCAACGCTGCCTTGGGAAGCTGCGTCGCGCCACAGGAAAGTTAGGTCTAGGTAGACGCTACGGCAGCGTTGAAAGCGACACTAAGCCGAAGGAGATCTGATCAACACCGATGTCGGCGACATACGCCGCCGTGCGGTCGATGCGACGAGACCTCATCGTGTGCCCGACACTTCCCAGCAGCGGATTGGGCGTTTGGCGCATAACGAGACATATACATCCTAATACCGCTGTGTAATAGCCATTTCAATCTCTGGGAAGTCGCGAGAGCCGCCGTCGAACAATGACTGTCGTTGAAGCCAACGTTTCGACAAAGGGACGTGTCGCCTTGTCGAAACGTTAGCTTCAGCGACATTCCTTGGTCGGCTAGCACTCACCAATTCAAGCATCGATCTTCTAGTCAACGTTTGTTTTATTGGCACGTCGTGAGAGTACGTGCGTCGTGCGTGTGGCCGAACGTTACAGTTACAATCATTATTGGGTGGCGCCTCTTCTTATGCGCCGCTCTAGCAAACGAACTGCTTTATCAGTCCGGGACTTTAGCTTTACCAACTCAGCAACGTTTCTTTCGTGAAAAAAAAATTTCTCATGGACGGGCCGACTCCTCCGCGAATAGTATGCTCGTTTGTACAAATAGCCTTCACCTGATCTTATGAGTCCTTCCAACATAAAAGTACCTTGCTAATACGGCCACTGTACCCGTAGTCGTTTAATGGTTCGAACACAAGAATGGTCCATAAGAACAGGTGACGGCGAATCGGTGCAGCTAAATTACAGTTAGCGAACGCGGCCAACCATTGACAAACAACCCTTACTTCCATAAAACTGTTCGTTTACAAGTCCTCCTGGGTCAAATTCAGAAATATTTTCGTTCCTAACTCCTATTTTCGGTTTGACGTTAAAAATACGTCCGCCATCACGATTGGCTGGTATATCCTCTTGCGAATAATTTTAGCGTAAGTACTTTTGTGTACATACTACTAGCTTAAGTGCCCGTGTTCGTCGCCAAGGGTGGGCACACCGGGCACGATGACACGTGCCCGTTGCGGCCACCACCTGGCCACGCCGCTGCAATTAAGCGCTTGCCTTGTCAAGGCCACGTGAGCTTTGAACACCTCTCACCATATGCTGAACATTGATAAGCAATGCCAGAGAAAAATGTCCCCAACAGTATCCTTCATCGGCAGTGGACATGCAACTGCGCGTTACACTGCAGGTGGGGATTTGTGCAAAAAAATGCGCAGCGTTTTAAGAAAGGCGTGTACTGTACTGCATAGCTTGAAATATTGTTGTATGTTGGTCGTGTGTTCGGCGGAAGCGTGTTAGTTCCGCTGGAAGTACTGTAGTTACGTGGGTCCCTTGTTCGTCGCCTCGCCTCCTTTTGTGGTTGTACAGGAAAACCTGCCGATAATGGCTTATCTAAACTCCGCAACAGGTGAGCAATAAACTCTGCCCCTCAATCCGTCCGTCCCCGCTATTTTCATTTAAAGAAGTGTGTGTAAGCAGGCACTTACTCCTGTGCTCCAACGTGTGGTAAAAACAGCAACACTTCGTGAATAATAAAGTCGATGCAGCACACAAAAAGCACTTGAGAAAGAGTTTTTGTGAACAGTTTGTGATTCGAGGTGCAGCTATTGCGCTATGACGCAACTTTAATGAATCCCATGTATGCGGCAGCAGCTGTAGAAAAAGTTTGGGTCAAAATGCAGACAGTCTTAGACATGAAACTTTGATTTCATTTTGGGCTGTAAGAAATTTCCGACGTTCTTATCGAAACGTTTGTCGACTTCTATCCATTAAGCATGGATTATAGCTTATCTCATTAAACGTTTAGCATCTTCCCTAGCTTATTTTGTGTTTTTCGTGCCTGCTCCACTTGATGCGGAATTGCAAAAAAAAAAAGAAATATTGTCTCTGAAATATACACTACCTGCACATAGTCTCAGAGCAAATGTATTAAGCATGTTGGTTGCCGTGCCGTATGCGGATTCATAAAAAAGCGGTCTCTCGTGTGCCTAGCAAAGATCTGTGAAGCGATGGCTTGCACAATATGGTTGCTGCCTTTCCGACCTCACACGTGAACGGCACGTCAGTTTCTTAGCATACAAATGGACTGAGCAAATTAAATACATAACTGAAAAAGTAATTTGCGAAACGTGTATCCTATTGTGGCCCCTATCGTGCCTAAAATGAGGCTTTAGGTGGGTATTTAACGCACCTAAAACTAAGATATTCGGTCTAAAAGTTCGGTCTCTAGCGATGCCATGCTCACTGATTTATTGTACGATGAAGAAAGGTTACGACCTGTTCCGCTAATGTGTGGGCATATCACGAAACCGGTACGACGTCACAAAGCGCTAGCTGCCACAATGAAAGCACAGGGAACAGTGAGCCGATCCCGAAGGCGATGCATTGTCAAATAGTACCTCAAAGTACGAAGTACTTTGAAGCACTATTTGACATTGTAGAAGCTCGTACGATGGTGGTGGGAAACTGGCGTGGCTGTGTGCTTTTATAAGCAACTTGTTTTATGCAACATCACGCACGCGAAGGACAGTGGTATGGTCGATAATAGTTTGCGCGTTCTATTCCTACGCCTGTGGCCTTATTGAAACAACAATTAGGACTCTCTCGACCCTTAAAGGTGGATACACGCAACAGACGCAACAGCGGATTCAATTCGCCAATCAGATATCTCGCCACTCAGTGGCAGATAATTACGTTGTCGATACGGACGCTTCTCCTGACTCACCGATCGCAGTGGCATTCTGCGATACTGACTCACGTGAAACACGTGGCACCAGGTCGACGGATTGAATCGGGAATCCGGTCCATCGAATGAATGCAACTTTACTCAAAAGGTTGAGTGTTAATATTGTACGTTAACCCAACGCATCAATGCAGCCAATATTATGTTCAAAACGCTCATTTTCTGTTTCGGCGAAGAACCGAGTACCTCTCTCCGAGTTGTGAGGTGAATTCGCCTATGTGCCTTGTTCGTCAAGAGGCTTGGCCAGCCACACCATGATTATTTCACCGGCGAGTGTTCAGCTTTGACAGGAGGTTCACTGACATGACTACGTGAAAAAGAAACGGAACATAAAGTGGAGAAGAAGAAAGAGACACGTACGACAAGGAGTGGGCCAGTCCTTGTCACATGTGTTCCTTTCTTCGTCCGAGCCTCTACGCGCAGCTGTGTTTAAAAACGGCATGGCGACGATGATGGTACGATGACAACGATGGCGGCATTACAACAGTGACGGAACGACCGCGGCCCGTCGACAATGACAATGGCGACATTGGCGGCATAACGACAATGTTACGTTGACTAACATCTAGGAGCTTCTTTTTTTGCGACCGAAACGCAGAGAATCACCGCTGTGCCCAAAGCTCACATCGTCGCACTCGGATATATTCAATCACCAGTGGCGGCGGTAGTCAAAGTATTATTTTTTCAATGGCCACGCCAAATGGTGTGGCTGACACCTAGAGTGAGGATTGATACGACGACGACACGATGACCGACAGCAGCATGACAAAGATGGCGGCGCATGGCGCATCGTCAAGAAAAACGCGAACAGAGCAAGCCAAGTTTTGGGCTATACACTGCGGCGCGCGAGGGAAATGAAAGGGATGCCAAAATACTACGAAACAGCGGAGTTTCTCACATCAATCAGACGTATTTATTCGTTAGATAATTATTTAGACGATTACAAAGGTATTAAACAATGGGATGGATGTTTGAAAACTGTGATTACAGCAAAAACATTGAAATCTACAAACTCATTCGTCACATTGGTATACACTAAGATGGCGTAACAAGTTTCTGCCATGTGGCGATTTGTGGGCCAAGAGGCACACTATTTTTGTCCTGTTTTAGCATAAGTATATCCATACCAGGACAATAATAATAGGCCTGTTCTGGCATAATAAATCAGCAAGAAGGATTTCACCGCGAAACAGAAAGAAGCGTGTATACTCTATATAGTTTCATCTAACAATAACTGCATGCACGCTCAAAAAGAGATTATTAAGCCCCCAACTTTAAGAATCATTTTTTATTCATTTGAGTTGCGAGATGCTAGTCACACTTTTTTAAGGGAAGTAAGGACACGTAGGAAAGGTAGCGAGATCTACCAAACGAACACCCGGTTTGCTACCCTACATGGATAAAAAGGAAAAGGCAATAGAAATTCGAAAAACTTGAGAGAGTGAACACTGCGCGCACACAAAAGGACACACAGCACAACTATATGCGATCACTCAATCCGGTGAACTTACCGTATTCGCACGAATATAATGCCATTTTTGTTCCAAATTTCCAACCTCAGAACGCGCCTTGCATTATATGCGGGTTCGTGATGCGTGCAAGCGTAATATCTATATTTTGTAGAGACCGAAAGTCGGCCCTCGCATTATATTCGTGGTCGAGTTATTTACGTGCAAATAGGGTGATTAACGGCAGTAGCACGCCACTTGCTTTTTGCGCCAGCGACGGACTTTACCAAGGTACAAGAATGTTCACCCCTGATAACGTCTTGAGTTCAGCCGGTTTAGCGCGATCGGCACGCTGGACGTCGTACCCAGGACGACAGAGTGATGGCACGTCACAATGCCGAAGGGGTGAGATGGGGGCAGTACTTCCTCAATGTACAAATTCCAGTGACCCCTCCTAGATGATGACATAAGCCTTTCATCATCATCTTTTTGAAAACTAATCAATCATTCTTCTCTGCTGAAACTTGCGAAACCTTCTCTTGTCACACGCAACCGGTCGACGCATTTTGCGCCTCATGCACATGGCGCCAAATGTGGGTCATACAGTAATCTGGCACTGATACCTTTGTAGTCACAGAGTTTCCAACAATAATTACTAGAGGGAACTCCGCCGCTGGAATCATTCAGCCACCATGGGAATGATGGGCGGTACACAAATTTTTCTAATATTCGTGCTTGTGGATTCAGACGTTCTGGTGGCTTTGTTTATTATACGCTTTATCTGCCTTCATTGTCCTAAATTCCAGAGCAATCTATAATTTTCTTAGTGCAGAAGGCTGCTATCACAGCACAATTGCAGCGGTTACTGCTAATTGCTGCTAATTGCTGCTAATTGCAATTAGCAGCAATTAACAGCAATTGCTGCAAATTGTTAACTTGTTAACTAAATTGTTAATCATTGATTATGGGATGCTTAATTTCTGTATCTTTTATGCTACCTTGTTGTAACCTGTTCAGTTTTGGACATTGTGTTGCTCAAAGTATGTGAGGGAGGTTTTCTCATTATAGTAGATCGAATTATTGGTCAATGTATCTTGTACAATCTCTTAGACTGAAAGGAACACGCTACAATACAGTCTAAAAAGCTTTCTAATATTTCTATATTTTTCTACTTATGCTATTCTCTCGTGTAGTTGTTCTTCCATGCGTGCGCGTTTTAGCTCCAATTTTAAGATAGCGGTAACTTCAGTAGCCAAACTTCCCTTGCTGTATTGTTGATAAACAAAAATAAATGTGTCTAGTACACCCTTTCGGCAAATAATATCTGAAAACTAATGCGAGTATGATCACTTCTTCTTAATGGATACGACAACACTGCTCGCCAGCTTCAACTGTGTAATAAGGAGTGTGCACTAGAGCGAATAATTAGACAGTCAGTTTACGGACTTAGCCTATTTAGTGAACTCAACACAGCATTTGTAGTGCTAGCAATGCCATCCTCTTCGAGTTATCAGCTCGAACAAGTGAGAAATTGCGCTGTCTCTCAAAGGCAATTTTAGCGAATCCGCTTTAACTTAAAAGAGAAAAAGAAAGGGAAAGATGTTATCTATTCTCCTCCAAGTTTAGCCACTGAAGCGCTGTCAGCCTAGCTGCGCCACAGAACAACGATACAAAACACAATGAGAAAGAAACTTAGAGGAAACTTCACTTTCGCGACACCACGGACACAAACACACACACGGATGCACCTCGAGACAACGTGTTTGACGACCTTGAGCTCTCGGTTGAGCGTTGAAAAAAAAAAACTGCCGCACGTGGCGTGACAATTGGCGCTGCCCGACAACGCGCCGCACACGCAAGCACATAATGTGGGGAGAAACTTAGCGAACTTGCTGGTGGCCGACGAATGAAACGCAACCAAGGCCGCGGCTACTGTTTGCGAGAAACGGGGTGAGCGACGGGCAGGGACATTTACGGTGGCGAGAGAGCCCAGCCAGCCAGGGGTCACCACCGCCGCCGCCACGGCTTCCTTAGTTTAAAGAGAAATAGAAACGCTTGAATTTGTTTTTCCGTCCCAGTTCACTCTTTCGTCAGAGAGCACGCCGCCGCGGCTTGCCCCCTTAGGCGAACATTCTCAGACCAGACTCGTGAGAGGAAAAATAACAAGGGCCAAAGCAGGGCCTCCGGCTCTTGCCGCGGCGGCGAGGAGCTCGCGACGGCCTTGAGCACACTGAGTTTTACTTTACGTGACTATACGCCACGTTAGAGTTATCTTCACTGAGGTACCACACTTACATTCACAAAGGAATTCGTATGCTAGAGCGCTTCGAAAACACAGGCGCCAGTCATCCGTGATGGCGAGCATATTATTTAGTCAAGGTGGCCCGCGAATGACCAATGCTTCTCGCAAAAAGAAATAAAGAGAAAAAAAAACTGCAAGAAAACTGTCATTTCGTCTCCTGCGTGATTTATTTGTTTGCTCACCCACTTAAAACGGCACTAAGGCTGCATTTAGCGCGGTGATTCTATTTCACTTGTATTCCTTTCCTTGTTTCCGCAGTGGTACGTTCTTAATGTGGCGGCAAATGTAATTTGCCGCCACAATATGAACGTAATATTGCGTGTAATATTAATTATTAGCCAACCAAAACGCTGTGCGTGTCATCATTCTATAGTTACTTTCATTCCCTAATGGATGGTGGGAAGGGTTTTTAGGCTATGCGAAAAGTATGGGATCTAAATTATAACAAAAGGAAAATATCGTTTTATCAGATTAAAATGATACATGCTGAACAACATGAAGTTGGAATGACGCTTCATTGCAGCCAGGGTCAAACATGCTGATGCGTGAAAGTACATATACTGGGAATGTTTCAGCAAAAATTTCACGTAATTCTCATGCAAATAAATAAAGCAGCGACTATTTTTCTTTGGCAGCGCGCAACCAACTCCAGTGGGAATCATGCGTACATTGTGCGATAATCAGTGAAAACGCTTCAGTTCAAGTTAACTAGTTCTGCTTTCGGGAAGATGACGCCACTGCACAATCGAGCCTTATCCTGGCTCAAAACATGTCTACTTAGATGAAATACTGAAATTATCCCCATGTCTCTGATGTTTGTCTTCAAGGTCTACCTCCAGATACATTGATATTCCACATAGTTTTGTCCCGCTCTGAGTACGCCAGCCTCTGTGAGAAGAATTATACGAAGAATGCGAATGGCCATTTTGCCACGAGTTCTCACACAGATATGCCGAAACTGGTGCTGGACTCGTGTTATTACTAAACAGGCATCACAGTTTCTTCAAATACACACTGCGAAGTGTCACTAACGATAAATAACAAGATTGTTAATTAGTAAATAGCAGTTATTTAGGAAGTTTATCTATGATTACCCGAACATTTGTGATATCCGCCCCGGCTAATATTGTGTCATAACCGAAAAAGAACAAGACAACCCTTTTATACCTGCTGCTTTGTTGATAACAATTCTAGCCGTGGTGGTGCTACAGGGCACGAAATCGCGGGCGCGGCTCCCGGCAACAGTGACCATGCACCGTTGGGGGAAACCATCGCAAAGCGCTGTATAATATAGTTGAACAAATGACTCGATAGAGATTCCGTCAGCATAGCTGGTAAACATGCAGATGTGGGCAAAATAGTCAAGCTCTTCCTTCAGATCTCCAGTATGTGGCAACCGTTCCATTTGTAAAGTCGCGCTTTCGAATTTGTGTTTGGAAACATATATTCGCAAGAAGCCTTCCACTTTCCAGACGTAGCACGATGTCTCTCTTTATAAAGACTTTTCCGGAGAGATTTCAATGGCCTTCCCCCCCAACGCCTGAACTGCTCGACTACGCAGTGCCGACGTACTTTAATGCCGTACGAATATGCGATCGCCAAAGTGATGGCTAAAGGCAAACTGCACGCACGAAAGAGCATTCTTTTAATTCGTGCCTTGGTGGAGTTTCCGACGGGCAACAGTTCAACGGGCAACAGTTCAACGGGCATCACAGCCACGCACAGGGAGCTCTTGTTAGGGACGTCTACAGGAAATGAAAATCTGTGCGCACACGGTCACTCTAGGGTGCATCTCGCAGTTGCATCCGAGGCGTTGGATGCACAAAGCATGGCGCGCTCGCTAAACGGTAGTCGGGGAAGACTGGGGTCCAAGGTTCTGTCGAGGTTTGAGCATACCTTCACTGCGACTAAAATTTCGGCAGCTGAATATACAGGGTGTCTCAGCTATCACGCCGCACGATTTAAAATGGCGTTAGGCAAAGCCAACCTAGTGCGTATTGTTTCCAGTACAGTGTAGTAGCCGCCCGTAATTTTTACGTTACTGAGATTTAATTAGGTAATCCTAATTAATTATCTAACTCGAAAAGTACTGTCCTGATGATCAAAGTGTCAATGAGAAAATTGTACAACAACATTAAAAACTCCTGATACAGCTTTTTGTTGCTGAATACGCGCTACACAAAAGTGTTTTTTCCGAGCGTGAAAGAAGCCTGCGAATACACGCGATGTGGTTCGAGCGGCCAGTCGGGCGGCAATTCTGCGTGTATTCGCGGGCTTCTTTCACACTCGGAAAAACACATTTATGTACCACGTATTGAGCAACAGAAAGCTGCATCGGGAGTTTTTCATGTTGCTCTACAATCTTCACATTGACACTTTGATAATTAGGACAGTACGTCTCCAGTTAGATAATTAATTACGATTACCTAATTAAATCTCAGTAACGAAAAAATTACTGGTGGCTACTCCACTGCACTGGAAACAATTCGCACTAGGTTTGCTTCGCCTAACGCCCTTCCTCTTTTTTTAAATCATGCTGCGTGATGAATGGGACCCTCTGTATACCGCCTGCACTAAATGAGAGCTAAATTTAACGCTCAGTGTTTCTTTTTTATTTACATTTTTACCAGTACCGGTGACATATGGCGATTCAAGCGGCGTTTGTTCACGCCGGCATTCCACTTTCGGGTGCTGGAGAACTACATGTGCCACTTCAACGAGAATGGCAACGTCCTCATCAAGAAACTCGAAAAGCACATCGACGAGAAGCCCAACGAGGCACTGGCAACCTTCCCGCTGATGCAGCACCTGACTCTGGACATCATCGGCCGTGAGCACTCCACTTTTATCACTGCGAAATTATAGTGGCTGCGCTTATACAGTGTGTTTCAAAGACAGGTGTCTCGCGTTAATAAGAATAGGGGCTTCGACAAAAAGAACATTTACTAACAGTATATCACCAACACAGGTAATAATGAGAAAACGTTCGGTAAATGAATGTGTAGTTAATTAATTAAGGGGTTATTGTAATTGCTGGATTGAAGTTAGTATACTGAAAGCAGAACCATTTTCTTGAAGTTTTGCGGTTAGCAGCCGTTCCCCGAAACACGCACTCAGAATGACCAGTGAAGTGCATTGCTGCTTCAACTAATAGTTCTCCGTACTTTATTTTTCAGCATTGCGGACTCGTATAAAGTGGAATAGCAACGTATTTTGCTGGAAACCTTTAGTAGTTAATTTTCGAAGCTCATGGAATGGCACGGTTTCAATCGAAAGATTTTGCTTAGAGTAGTGGCAGAGAAATTATGCAATTATAATATGTCCCCTATGGTCATCAATGGAAAAGTTAATTAGTAAGTCTTGTTATTTACTAATTGCGCTGGCGATTATCCCCAATTATAATGTTTACCACGTTTTTTAGTTATATATCTCCAGCCACTGTGAAGCATTGTCGCTACAGTTATCAATTGCCTCGAGTCCCCTTTCTTTATTAACCTGGAGGCTGCAATCGCAAAAACACGGGATATGTGCAATAAAGATTTGTTGAATAATAATATTATTCGTGAATCGATCAATCAATCATTTATTTACTGTACCCAAGAACAACTATGAGGTACTAGTGCTGGCGCACGCTTAGATTAAAAAAAGTAAAAAACAGCAGGGGTAATGTAAGCAAAAAAAGAACGAATAAAAAGAACAATCTTAAAAACAAGAGTGTACATACAGCAAGGCGGAAAGTGAGTACAAAAAAAAGAGGAGAAGGGCTGGTGAACTATGTGTGAAACTATGACAAAACAACGCAAAGCCTGGAAAAGAACAATGATAGAGAGTTATGAAAAGTATCGAGGTCATGAAAATGAGAGTTATAACGACTCTTACTCTGTGGATGGTTGGGTGTTGGTGATGACAGGCAGGAACATGGAAAGGTCTATGTTCTCTTGTGACCTTGCGCGGAATTTACAAAGCATGATAGAACTGAGGAGTTCTGGGCAGGTGATGATACCATGAAGAAGTTTGAAAAGAAACAGAAGTTCAGCGCGATTACGTCGGCAGCGAAGTAGTGGAAATGACAATAATCCAACAGTGCTAGAACAAGGTCCAGTGTCCGTGTTAGCAAAGCGGTGATAACGTGTACTTAGAAACGTTTTTTGCACCCGATCTATAATGACACTGTTGGACCTAGAAATGCCACTCCAGACAACCTATAATAATAATAATATAATTATTATTATTATTATTATTATTATTATTATTATTATTATTATTATTATTATTATTATTATTATTATTATTATTATTATTATTATTTCCACTGCACAGAACGAATGGCACTGGCACACGCCTGTCCTCCATCATAAGTAATACTTAAAGAAGGTTGTTTGGTTACTCGACAAACTGGAAGATATTTAGATATAAATGTTTAGAACCATATGGGGAGAATTCATAAAGTTTTTCGGTCGTAACTGTGCTTCTCCACTAACAGGCTACCTTCGCTAATGATGACTCCAGTATGACGATTTACATCCATCTGCTCTTGCGAAAAAAAAAGCATGTTAGCGTAAAAAGTTTTTTTGTGAATGCGGGCCTTTATTTATATCACCTGTTAGAAGGATTCTAAAAAAAAAATAGTGCTTCCGAAATCACGCGCCTTGTTGACGAGCATAGCCTCTTTTGAAGGGGAGTCGCTAGCCGCTGGTCATAACCATCATGTTTCCTACAATTAGCGCATCGAATTCTTCGGGGTCTCCCCAGTAAGGTTTAAAATAAAGGTTTCTGCAATGCAGAATGTCTCACGACAGTGAAATGTAACCACCGCCATCTTAGGAGCAGCATGAAAAAGTGGTAGCGCATAGGACGGAATAGAATATGAATCGTTCCGTACACGCTCCTTTATGACTTAATTAAATTGGGTAATTTCGCCGTGCGGATCCTGCCCGACGTGCGTCTTTGTGTCAGAAACATTGGGGGGGTTCAGACTTGAACATCTTCGCAACGCTAATAGAAGACCGCGATATCAATACAAAGCCAAGTGTAATATCTCAGTCAGAAGAAAGAACCTTTAACTGTTTTCCCTAATTATCCAAGCATTTGCACAAGAGCAAAGAAAACTTCTGCTGAGAGTACCCCAGATGGCGCGGCCGGCTTTCACAGGTAAACTAGGGTCAAGCGCTTGATTCACATCTGCAGGAAACAAGCTGCAGAGGCTGCCACTTTTCTTCCATTCCGTCGGCGGCACAAATCAGTCACACATAAAATGGTGTTCTCGCTCTTTGAATTGAGTTGTTAGGTTTAACGACCCGAAACTGGAAAGTGGGTTTTGTGGGGTGCCGTAGTGAAGTACTCCGGATTAATTTTTAACAAACTGTGCCTCTTTAGCATGAACCCGAATCGCATCAGACGAGCGTTTTTGCATTCCGCCTCCATCAGAAAAGCGACCTCCGCGGCCAGGAAACGAGCCTGCGACCTCGTGCTCACCGGCACACTGGCAGTCACTGAGCCACCAAGGCGGGTCTTTTAAGTCTGGCGCCATTGGGTGTTCGAGGAAGCGTGGCGAACGTAGACTATTGCGTATGTTCAATAGCTAAAATAATGGTTATTCGCCGCTGACAACGTCATTAACTAATTACATAACAAATACCAACTTGCGTGAGAGGACGACGCATCAGTTTTATTGTTGTAGTCGTCGTCGTCGTTCTTGTAAAAATTGGGTCTAACTTCAGTGCAATATATTTGTGAGAAAAATACGGGAACCTAACCCTCGTAGAACTCACTGTCCATAGTTTCACATAAGTATCATTGACCCAGTTATTTGAAATGTCCGCGCTTTGCTTTTTAGGACCGTCATTTCACACACGAACACGGCGAAAACGGTTTCTTTCACAGGAGTTTCCATGGGAACAGTCCTGGGCATGCAGACTGACACAGGGAACCCCTTCGGGAAAAACCTCAACAGGTAATATGCTTTCTGATCATATAACTGTGCCAAAGAGAGGAAACTCAAAAGCCTAAGGCAGCCCTCAAGACGACACAATAACGGCCACTCAGTCAGCCAAAAAGTGCTCAATCGGGAAAAAAACTGCTAAACGTCTAGCATCGGTTTCCACATCCATATTCTACAAGTAACATCAATGTACACATTCAAACACCTAGAAGTTTGCGTTAGTAATTCTTTTTTCCGAACGAAGGACCAAATTAGGAATGCTTTTCATTCGCAAGTGATGATTGTCATCTGTCGGCAGCATTCCCTCTTACGTCCAACGTAAGGATTGGCTGACACTCTACTCTTACAAACAGTTCTAGCGTTCTGGCGAGCAGTTCTAAGATTTTTTGTGAGCACAGCTCCAAAAGTGCTACTCATCATTCAGTTACTTGGTGTTTTTTTTTTTAAGTCTGATTCTTTAAGATTGACGTCTTCCCAAAATTGCATGATTCTCTCATTTAACAACCCCTAATAATACCTCAGCAAATAACAACCACGGAAGTGTAGATATTACCTTATAGGAGTCATTTTGTATTATTTTCAGATTGTCCTTTATGATCGTCTTGCGGGGCTTCAGGCCATGGATGTGGATACAGCAAATATACGACCTCACGTACGAAGGAAAAGTTTTCAGGGAGACCCTTCTTGACATGGAGAAATTTAGCATGTCGGTGAGTTGGCCTACAACGGGTTTCATTTTCTATTATTTGTTTTTCGATCGAATAATTTACTCTTAAAATCGCGAGCAGCATAGATCCTTACTCGGCCTGTGAAGATGGGTAATGTTAAACGACCGATTCCACTATAGAGCGCAATGACAGAGCCCATGTAGCTAATTAAATTATTAGCCAATTCACCTTTAATTATTCTCTTTAGGATACACGATGAAACTGCCAATAGGAGCTGAGAAGTAGAGAAGTCATGTCTGCTTAACGGATGTCGTATGACTAGTACCACTTCCTAGATCACCACCATCATCAGCCTATATTTATGTCAACTGCAGGACGAAGGCCTCTGTCTGCGATCTCCAATTACCCCTGTCTTGCGCTAGCTGATTCCAACATGCACCTGCCAGTTTCCTAATTTCATTGCCCCAGCTAATTATCTGCCATCTCCGACTGACCTTCTCTTCCCCGGGCACCCATTCTGTTACTCTAATGGTTCACTGGTTATCTTACCCTATGCATTACATGGCCTGTCCAGTTCCATTTTTTTCGGTTAATGTCAACTAGAATATTGGCTATCCCCATTTTCTCTCTGATCCACACCGTTCTCTTCCTATTTCTTAACGTTACACCTAACAATTTTCGCTCCATCGCTCTTTGCGCGGTCCTTAACTTGTTCTCGAGCTTCTTTGTTAACCTGCAAATTTCTGTCCCATATGGTAGCACCGGTAGAATGCAATGATTGCACACTTTTCTTTGCAACGACAGTGGGAAGCTCCCAGTCAGGATTTGGTAATGACTGCTGTATGAACTCCAATCTATTTGTACTCTTCTATAACTTTCCTTCTCATGATCAGTGCCCTCTGTGAGTAACTGACCAAGATAAACATACTCCTCTACAGACTTTAGAGGCTGACTGGCGATCCTGAATTCTTTTTCTCTCACCATTCTATTGAAAATTATTTCTGTCTTCTACATAATAATCTTCATCCCCACTCTTAAACTCTCTCGGTTAAGGTCCTCAATCATTTGTTGCAATTCGTCCCCAGTGTTGCTGAACAGGACAGTGTCATCTGCAAACCGAAAGTTACTGAGATATTCGCCGTTGATCATCGCTCCTAAGCATTCCCAGGCTCATAGAGCTCATAGATTGAATACTTCTTCTAAGCATGCAATGAATAGCATAGGAGAGATTGTGTCTCTTTGCCTTACCCCGTTCTTGATAGGTAATTTTCTACATTTCTTGTCGAGAACTATGGTAGCTCTGGAATCTTTATAGATATTCCCCAAGATATTTCCCAAGATATGCCTTCTGTACTCCTTGATTACTCAGTGCATTTATGACTGCTGGCATCTCTACTGAATCAAATGCCTTTTCATAATCTATGCAAGCCATGTATAGAGGTTGATTTTACTCCACATATTTCTACGTTACCTGATTGATAACATGGATTTGATCGATTGTAGGATATCCATTCCTGAATCCAGCCTATCCTATTGGTTGATTGAAGTCAAGCGTTTCCTTGATTCTATTGGAAATTACCTTGGTGAATATTTTATTTGCTGAAACAATATTTTTATTGCTGAAAGCAAGCTAATGGGCCTATAATTCTTCAATTCTTTAACGTCTCCCTTTTTATAGAAAACTGTAATGTTGGCATTCTTCCAGCTCTCTGGTACACTTAAAGTCGTGAGGCATTCGTATAGGCTCCGTACAGTGAACAGAGGGCGCTACAACCGAATATGGCAAAACGCCGTGCAGCGCCAATGGTGGTAGGAATGTGAAACACTGAGACGGCCGCTCCGAGCCCCGCGGCAGCGACTGAACGTGTTGCAACGCGCGCGTGACGTTCAAAATGTCGCGTGTGTTGTTTTGCGGCTTTAAGCCGATAAGCTGTATTGAAAAAAACTTTCGTGCGCCTATACTCGACAAAGGAGACAAGCTGTATGTGGCGGACCACGTTTACGACGTGAAGGAGACCGACGACGCCGACTTGAAGGCGCCGTCGGTCACTCTCAGCAAGGGAAACAAGTGTACGACGTTTCCTTGCAGGTAGGGAGAACATGCATGCATTTTTATATCAGCAAGTGGTTTTGACGCATAAGCGGAAGCGCACACGCTACCACGACTTATTGGAGGAAAATCTGTGGTGCAAGTTAAACGAAGACGAAGAACACACAAACAGGACGTGAGCTTGCGGCGCATTGCAACTAGCTCAAACCAAGATTATGCTACCGCGACGTTTCTTAAATGAGAACAGTCCCAAATCAACATTCGGTGATTACACGTCGTTTTTGCTACGTTGCCAGGTATTCCGGACAGAAATGTCCAACTGCAGCTCTGCTATTTACAGTATTTCGTTCATTTCGTGGCCGACGTGCGCAGAAACGCATTTTTGCAAATCTATAAATGAAGAGTTTCTAGGTGTTGATTTTTCCTTTATTGGCTACTCCGCCGTTCACGAAGTGTTTGGAGCAGATCCTGCTCGGTCTGCTTCGGCATCCACGGCGAGCGGTCATTCTCCCCGAAGAAAAGAAGAGGAGCATGATTGCGAATACTACGCAGTTCATACTGACGACACAATGCCCTACGCATGCAGCCGCAAGCAAGGGCGCACATGCTGTAACCGAATGACGAGACGGTAAACGAGGCAAACACGCCACAAAGCGCTCACGAGAGAGAGAGAGCAGTCTCACGGTGGGCGCCACTTGGTGAAGGCCTTTAAAGTTTAGATGTTACACGCACCATTACTACCCCCAAAATCAACGCAAACCGAGTTTACTTACATCGCTGAAATCATCATAGAAAAACGCAATTTAACATTCAACTACCGGACTGCAAGCATGCAAGCAAATCAACAGATTCGCATGCAGCCTACAAGAGCATTTGAGGCGCAAATTCGCGCGTAAAATTTCGGGCTACGCAAGCTTGCTGTGCAAAACGTGCTCCATACACTTCCAACCGCGCTAAACACACAAATACAGTTGCAGAACCTCAAGCAGCTAGATCTGGCTAGACCTTAAAGCATATAGTTACATTGACACTAGGAAAACGCTGTTTTCACAAGTACTTAACTCTTCGAACAGCAACAATCCATCTTTTTCGTCGTTCTTGCTCCCACGGGCGGCCAGGAAATCGGTACAATTTCATGCCAGGCTGGCCTTCGTGGCTGTGGCAATTTTTTACGCAGCAGTACCGGCACTTGTTCCTCTTCCTTTTCCGTACGCTTTCAGTCGATGGATTAGAATTAGTCGAGCTGAAGGATGACATTGTCTCAACGCCCGAAAAGACCGAACAGCACCATCGAAGCCGCGCCTACGAATACCCCCGCGCGCTTTGGCCGTCTCATTATTGTTGGCGGCGCTGCGACAGATGTCGCAGCAATCGCAGCAAACTTCACGGAGCGGAGCCTATAAAGGGCCGCAAGCTTTTCAAGCAGGATATCTCCTCCATCTTTGATTAAATCGACTGTTATTCTATCTGCTCTTGCCACTTTTCCCCGGGTCATGTCTTGCAAATCCCTTCTAACTTCATCCCTAGTTATAGAAGAAGCCTCTATATGCTATCATCACTATACTTAGAACGAAGGTAGCGTGGCTGCTCTGGGTAAAGTGAGTACTCTGGGTACTTCCCAGATTTCAGTCCGCAAACTGTGCTACGAAATACATTGGTGCTCTATTTAATAGTTTCTTAAAAACCTCCAACAGCTAGTGGCGATGATAACCGGAACGCCGCAAATACACGGATATCTAGAAAAAGGAACTAGTCTTAGGATTTCTGCTAAGCAGACGTGACTTTACTACTGCTCGACTTTAATTTAGCAATTTTAGCGTGTGTCTTCAAGATAATATTTAAAATGTTGTTAAACAAATATTTTAGTTCGCTGCCTGGATATTACAATTTCTCGTGCATATAATTTTTGCCTTTTCCCGAAATTCACCTGAAAGCGCGATGAACATTAAAGGTAAAGAGTGGGGCTCGGTGCACATGAGTCGGAGATTCTCAAAAATAGCCAAAAATCAGTTCCATTAATTTTTTGAGCATGTACGCCGCAGTCCCAGTAACTTCCTCAATCAAATAAAGTTTTTGCTTCATATTTTCCCTTCACTAGCTACTCGTTCACGAAGGATTTTGTTCAGCGCGTCTTAATATTCGCTGTGGTAAAATTATTTTAATAATCCTCTAAAACAGGGGCACAACGCGCCCAGGAGGCCTTCGTGAGCCCTAATATCATTTTTATAGTGCTCATTGCTTGTGGTAGCTTTATACTTTTCCCGCCTTCTTGTCTAGGACGATACAGACGTACCAGAAAAAGACATCCAGTGTTGCTTTGTCGAAACTGGCATGCTACGAGCACATGAAACCGTTCTTCAGTAGAGCGGGTTTATTCGAACTGCTAGAAGCGTTTTTCAAATGCCACATAGGGGTCCTGGAAAACCCGTTGGGCCTACTGACAGTGATAAAAACGTCCATGAATGTTATCTAGAGCCAAGAAAAATAAAATCTAAAGCAAAGAATGCAGGGGTGAGCACTATTATTACTTCACCCCTCTATAAGTTCACTTCCTTGGCAATGGCTGCCAGGCGGTTTGGAGTCTCGCTCACCCAGAAAAGTAGAAATCAAACAAGGATAAATAAAACCAAGGCGAAAGCCCATATTCATTCTACAAGCATGTCAAGATAAAGTGCTCTGCTAGCCACACGACTCGCACCAAAGGGCACAGGCCGTACATGGTATGCAAGTTGTGGAGGCTTTGTAGGAATTCAGGGCACCAAACTGCTGTGAATGTGCCTATGAAACCTACGGGGCGGCCCACGTGGACTACTATAAGTGCCCCACTTTCAATCAATCGTGTTATTTTGGGGGGTTGCCTGACTTTGCCCACTCTACCTGTCTCATTTTGCCCAAGAATAGGGGCAAAATGAGACACCTCCGCCTTTTTAAAAGCAAGGTTTATTACTTATGTTAATTGCAGCGCCACAATTTTCACTAACAAAGAAGGCAATGACCAAAGGAACAATGTGATTGCAAGCACAGCTTTCAACGGCGGGACACAGCACACAGCGAAAGAAACACAGGACAAAGCGCTGTTCTGTGGTTCTTTCGCTGTGTCCTGTGGTGCGCTATTTAAAGCTGTTGTTTAACAAGATGTACCAACCAGCCCAAATGAACACGCTGTTAATATAATCTCATTTCTCGAATTCATAAATATAAACAAAAAATCAGTATCAAATAAAAAATTTATGTCTCATTTTGCCCCGTCTTACCCTACGACTTGCAGCTGCAAAAACATCCTCTAGTTTTGGTAGTTTTTTTTGAGATAGCAAATATAACGGCACTCTACAGCGACCGTGCGTAGGCGTCATGTTCCATATGTATATATATATATATATATATATATATATATATATATATATACACGTGTCACGGACACCTACAACCCGCTTTGGACGGCGAAAGGAAGAAATGCAGCTATAGCAATAAGATTGAGCATGGTGACCCCCCCCCCCCCCCGCCTTTGGTAAAAGGAGCTTCAGCATGGTAGGTTCGCTTGCAAAAGGCCACGGGTAACTGCATCACGTCAAGCTCCCTCCTGGTTTCTTTGACACCAAGCGTGTTGAATTAGTTAGCGAATGTTTACTGCACTCTTTACTGTCCACAAAATTACTAGATGAATTTCGTGTAGTATTATAATACTGTGCTATCACTGTCAATACCTCGCCTTTGAGGCAAAGCTGTGAGGTTTTTTCTGAGGTTGCCAGAAACATACCAGCGAAGCGAGTTTTCGCTAGGCTTTTGTCGCGACACAATAGATATGCATGAGGAACAGGTTGTGTTTGATGTTAAAGTCAAGTTAAACTTTTACTTAACAAGTGATTGGGCGAAAGTTCACCTTGGCTTGTTTAAATCGTGGAACATGTGCACAGCGCTGCGTCTCATAGACATGATGATTTCAGTGGGCATTCAGCAACCTTGCGTTATCCGGGCAGGGCTAGGCAGATAAAATGACAAAGCGGGCCCACGAACACACCGACATGCATCATTTATTACTCTGTTCAGCCATGACATCCACACACATCTTGAAGAAACTTCCCGCTCAGTGATTTATGACAATATTGTTTAGCAATACAGCGAAAATATTGATTCTGTATGCAATAGCCTGAACAAAAATTCAGACTTTATTTTAACTAACCGAAAGATGTGGAAGCTTTGTTTCATTTACTCCGGCTAGGTGTTGCCTAAACTAGCCACTTCCAACGTAAAACTGGGTGCACCGAATCCTAATGGTGTGTTTGGGGTGAATCAGATAAGGACATTTCACGTATGCTATGTCTGCTTTATGTCCAGCAGAGGCTAGAACTGTGCGTCAAGTTTGCAATTAGGAGTCATACGCTTGCTTTAGAGGCTATTCTCGGACGGTAGCCTTATACGAACACTTAAATTGGGGGCATTATGTGCTGTGGGTAACTCATCCAACTCATCTAACCATTTGATCGAGAGCGGTCGTACGAGTGATGTCTAAGACGGGCGCCAAAGTTTTGACAGGGAGACTCGTCTTCCTCAAGGATTTTTGTCTTCGTCAGGCCAACAACAATAAGATGCTGCCATGACGGAGAAGACGGAGAACTTGTCCCGTTCTGAAAACGTTGGCTCCATTCTGAGTCATTCCTTGACCGGCCAGTGTTGATCAGGGCCCGTATTCACAAAAAGCACTTACGCTAGAATTGTTCGCGAGAGAAAATTCCAGCCAATACTGATGTTGGACGCAAGTGTTCTTTGCCAATGGTAAAGAACACTTACGATCGACAAGATTGGTTAATTCTGCCTCAGAATTCGCTATCTTCTTGTGAAAGTTTGTCTTGTTTGTATCATAGAACTACTGGTTTCTTTCTTATTTACCCGCTGCGTGTAACTTAGGAGCCGTTATGGCTGAGCTCGAGGTCGCGGGTTCGATCCCGGCCACGGCGGCGGCATTTCGATATGAGAGGAATGGAAGAATGCTCGTGTAACTAGATTTAGGTGCACTTTAAAAAGCACCAGGGGCATAAAATTAATCCAGAGTCTCTCACTACGGTGTGCCTCATGATGTGATCGTGGTTTACGGCACGTAAAACTCCATAATTTAATTGTTTAATGTTTGTTTCTCATTTGCTTCAGGTCCATCAGTTCAAATAATATTGGGACTCAGAGCATCTAGCTTATGTAGAAGCAAAATGCAGTACAACTGCAGTAAAATTATAATTACAACTAAATGGTAAGAACTGTAGCCATGTATTCGCAAACTTTTCCTAACTGAAGCCAATTTAGCATTGTGTGCAACATATAAGACACTCTACTCAGCCTGTTGTAAGAACGCCCCACTGTTTTCACACCAACGTGTCGTTTTCGTTTGTTTCCATGCAGGTGATGCAACAGCGTAAAGAGAAACTGCAAGAGATGGAACTGAACAACGAAGCTGATGGTGATGGTGAGGGTAATGGTGATGAGCAAGATGAGGAGGGCGAGGCTTACAGCAAACCCATCGGAAAGGAGTCCATCGTCCTCGACTACCTGCTGAAGAAGCATCTCGAAGAGAGCAGTTATACCATCGACGAGGTCAAGAAGGACATAGACACCATAATATTCGGAGTACGTTGTGAGATTTTTTTTTCTTCTTTATAAGCTATACATCTGTAAAATAGAACACCTGTGGCAGATCGCGCAATAGCACTTCATCAGGACCGGTATACACGAGACGTTTTTACGCTATAATTTTTGTCAAAACAAATTACAGCCAGTCCTGATGCCGGACGTATTATTACCGAAGGCAGCCAGTCAATGGCCCGGAGCATCTACGAACGAGCAGCTTTGTGAATTTCGGCCCCTGGATTGCTTGAAACGGGCACATTACTTGCAACACTATATAACAGCGGCCAAGCAAGGGATGTCGCTGTAGCTAGCGGTTTGTCAAAGATGAGTGCTGACAAGGGCGATAAGGACAACAACCCGGTTCATTGTGTTAACTCTTCAGATGAGCGTTGACTAGCGTGAAGTATCCCGAAATTATGCCTATGGGTTTTATTCGCATGTAGTAACACCATCAGTGGTTTCCTACATTTATCATCATCAAAAGCTCTCCGCGCGGCTCTAGATACCCCTATGCCGATCTAGAAATTGCGATGACAAATTAAATGATGCGCACAGTACATACGACACTTAACCCGCACATGGCACAACAAAGTGTCTCATTGAAACCGGTGTATCGCAGAAAAATTAAAAGCGTTTTCGTAGCACGAGACGCACAGGCGGCACCAGTCTACGCTTTAAGTATAGATGTTCTAGTTCAAGGTGTGAACCCTAAGGTACATTTAGTACCTTAGGGTTCTGACGCAAAGAGTTTGCAGTCAGGGTTCAGACTGCAAAGAAATTGCAGTTGTGGATTAAGTGCGCTACGTCGTTTCACAGATTGCACGCAAGGCACCGTGATGATCCTGCCTGCTTAGTTTTACACAAAAAGTTGTTTGTATATGCAACGTGCAGACGAGTACGGTGCAGACGGTATGTTACTGAAGAAGTATGTTGAAGGTACCGAGTCGGTGGGCATTAGGGTGAATGGTAAAGCGGTCCCGTCCTAGCAAAACAGAAAGTGATATGATCGTGTGGTACGGAACAGCGGTTATGTCCAATCCCAACCTAGAGGGCTCTCAGACAGCGGACAATGATGATCCGGTTGACATTACCATATATATATATATATATATATATATATATATATATATATAGTAACTGGATTTGTCAATGGGTCAAGCGTAATTAGCAAAATGAGAAGCACAACTTCGCAGTTAGGTTTATTTATCCAACAGAATTGTGGTCGGTGTGACCGAAACTGTTGGGTAAATATACACCCAAGATAATCCCGCAGTTGTGCTTCTCATTTTATACATATATATATATATATATATATATATATATATATATATATATATATATATATATATATAGGTTACTTTAACGCTTGGAGGCTAGTGACGCAAGAGCTGTGTCATCGCACTGGAGATCATAGGACACAGAACACGACCCCACTAGCTTATTCGGAGTTAGTGTGTTCTAGGTCCATGCTTTATAACAATTATTTTCATTCTTTTCATCTTTTTTGCCCTTCGTCAAGGCTTCGCATGAAGCCACGTCCCCGCTATTGCTGAGATCGGCCACGTACTCCGTGGGATGGATGACAAGAAAGCAATAGAATAGACGAAAAACAATCCTTGCGTAATACAGCACCTAAAGTCGGGATCAGAATTAGGCTGTGCTAATATTCGGGGAAATTTAACACCCCTACATATTATCATCATCATCAGCCTATATTTGTGTCCACTGCAGGACGAAGGCCTCTCCCTGCGATCTCCAATTACCCCTGTCTTGCGCAAGCTGATTCCAACTAGCGCCTGCAAATTTCCTAACTTCATCACCCCACCTAGTTTTCTGCCGTCCTCTACTGCACTTCCCTATCCTTGGTATCCCGTCTGTAACTCTAATGGTCCAACGGTTATCCATCCTATGATTGCCCATCGCCTACATATTATGAGCCCTTTAAAGGGGTCATCACACGAAACTTTCGAGCATAAATTATGCACTACATGTTAAAACGTACGAGTCCCATAGAAAGCTAGCGAAATTTGAGTACGTTCGCTGAAGTATAAAATTTCTATTTGAATTTTTAATGTCCAAGTTGAACCGTAACGCACTCTGGCGTCACTGAGGGGTGACGAAGTGAATGGACACCCCCGGAAACGGCGCCCTCTGGTAACAGAAGCCGGTCTCGAAAGTCACGCTTTTGGATACTGCAAATACCGGAAGTGATTGGAGAAGCTGGAAATACGTCATGGCTGCCATGTGTCGTTTCGCTTTTGCATGTGCATCTCGGCATGTCTCTGGCTTGTGGCTGCTTTTCATCGCGCAAGTGAAAGAATTGCGGGCACAATTCAGCAACGACGGCATTGCTACGCCATTGGGTGCTATAGCATGCGGAGAGGAGCGTCAGATGTGGTCTCTGTTTCAAAGCAGACGCCACAGCGGAGGCGTCTCAATTGCTGAAGTCACACAGCCTTATCAAAATGGCGGTTGCTGTCGATGTGAGGAGTTGAGAGGCAGTGAGTTCAAATTGGAATTCCGGTTTAAAATGTGTGCTGAGAGCTAAGTTTTTTGTGTGTATAACCACATTGAACCCACTACTTGCAGTTACAAATATAAACTGAGAACTGTTGGGCGACCGTGTCATGGCCCTTTAAGACTTCCCTGCAGCTTTGAGCTCGGCTGGGTTCTTCGGGCACAAACGAAATCTCCTGCAGACTGTGGCTTTCAGATGTCTTCACGAAAGCATCTTGCTTCCTCATCAGAATGGCAAATAGCGCTGTCTGCAATATCCGCAACAGCGAAGATGCGGTTCACTGTCTCTTGTACTACCATCCTCAATTTCAAGTTTGAGACGACCGCTCTGCACTGTTCTTATACGGACTAGACGATGAGCAACTGGTAGCCATGAAAGAGATCAAATTTGTCATTCTTCGGGCACAATGCTTTGAAGAGCGCTGTTACGTTTTTCTTGGCCGAGTAGTTAGCGCGAGAGGGGCTGACTGGACGCCAGTGTTCCCCTCGCGTACACAAGGACCCTTATGCATAAGAAGGTCTTAGGCTTGAATTGTTCTTAAGAAAATATTCCAGCCAATCCAAACCGATACTATTAGCGAATTCGGCCGACCTATGACAAACATCACTTACGAACGAAAGCTTTGGTAACATGGCCCCGGTGCTAAAATCACTAATCTTTAGTTCGTAAATGCTGCTTGCTATTGGCAGGCCGCCTTTGTTAATATTAAGTCCAACTTCCCGATTGGCTGGCATTTGCTTTAATCAACAGTACTAGTGTGAGAACTTTATTACTGAACTGGTTATAACTGTATTACCGACCCTGTTATATGCGTCTGTTTTCTTTTTTCTTCTTCTTTTTCGTCTTCCAGCTCGCTCCTATGCCTTCTCTCAAACTAGCGTAGTCAATTAGGTGCACCTTTGGGCCGAATCCACAAAGAATTCCTTTCGTGAGGGCAGTTTGCTATCCGTCAGCCGCCCTTCCTCAATATACAGGGTGTTTCAGCGAACACTTTCAAAAATTCTTAAAGGTTGCCTATGGCAGATAGCACAATTCTAATTGATGAGCTGGTCTACCCGAAGAGGTGGACATTACTCGCACAAGAAACTGAAATGCGTAGTCAAATAATGAACAAAAAAATCACTAATGAAATTTTTAACTAATTGCATGATGACCATATTGCAATTTACAAATTGTAGCCGTTGAGTTTGCAAGGCGGATACACTTGGAACGAATTCTCGTGATGACACCAGTTTGACTAATGAACTTATTGACTAATGAACTAATGAACTTGACTAATCGAATTGACTGATGAACTTATTAGTTAATTACTTAACTACACATATTGCAATTTATGAATTGTAGCCGGCGAGTTTGCAAGACCATTCCCGAACTTCGCGGAGAAATACATTTGCGTTCCAGTTAGTTTCTCTAACAAACCATCGCTTTATGCATTGAAGCACAAAATTAACTGGAACGCCAATGCATTTCTCCGCAAAGTTCGGGAATGGTCTTGCAAACTCGCCGGCTACAATTCGTAAATTGCAATATGTTAGTTAAGTAATTAACTAATAAGTTCATTAGTCAACTTTTCCTAATTAGTCGAATACGTGTTTTGATTTCTCCTGCTACTAATTTCCACCTCTTGGAATAACCCAACTCAACGATAAGAATTATGGCACCTGCCACAGGCGATTTTTAAAATCTCCGTAAAGCTTAACTTTGAACACCCGGTAGAATGCCTGGCATCTGCTCTCACGAACAATTCTAGCGTGATAGCATTTTTGTGAATGCGGGCCCTGTTTCATCACCAGACCTTTTCCCTTTTCATTCTTTCTCTCAATAGACATTTTTTCATAGTCGGTCAGGTAGCTTTCCTGCATTGGTTAAGCCACAATAACAATACAATACAATGCATTACAAGTTTATTTCTCTTTGTGGTACAGTTTAAACACAAAGAGCGGACGCCGAGCAAAAAGCTGCTTTTTGCAGCTTAAAAAACGCCCTGCGCCCGTAGGTCACACGTCATTCAGACAGATGCCTTCTACACACAAAATGTAGAAACAGCAATACCAACGATTGCTTAAGACTACGATTTAAAATTCACTGAGACTGACTGACATACTTGCATCGGTCAAAAACACAAGCAACCCAAATAAAATATAAATCACATATCTAACATAGACACTTCTAGGCCAATAAAACATTTGAATAAATAAAGAAAGTACTGGTATCAGTAGGACAAATAATTACTAAATATTTTCAATATTACAACCATTTGTATAAATAAAGAAATGACACCGGTGGCCGCTTTGTACGTCATTTCATATCGCTCATAAGCTAGCTTCTTTCCATTGCCTGTTTTCACAGGTCTGATTGTAGAGAAATAATTTCTAAATATTTTCAAACATATAAAGGTGGTTAATCAGCATGCCCTTTAGAATTTGTTCAACAAAAATGTTATTTACATGAAGAATATTAAGGTAAGAACAAGACCTCACTGCGGTTTTGTAAGACATATGGCGGCGACCCCTGGTGTGGAGACTGTTGGCGATATGCAATATAGTGCGAGGTGACCTTTTGCAACTTCGAAGCCCGCAGGTTCGCAAACGCAACAAGCACCGTTTTTTTTTTTTTTTTTTATAGGAACGGGATTGGACAGAATTTCGGGTATTGTGAGCAAAAAAGAAAAAAGGTATGGGAGCGGCCGCAGTTCGAAGTCGCCACAGTCGCGGCTTGAATAAGGACAAGAGTCTGTCATTGCGCGCAAGCGTCGGTTCGACACCACCCTAGAAGGAGAGGAGAACTGCGGTTTTGTACATGATCAGTAATTTGTAGGGATACAACTCGGTGACTTTGAGGATATAAAAAGCAGTGAAGTACGAGTGTGTGTACCATGCTACATTCGCGATTAGACGTATTGCTCGTTTTTGAGCAACTAGAATTTTTTTTTCATTCTGTTTCGTCATTTTGCCCCATATCGTAAAACAGTAGGAAATAATTGGTAGTCTATATGTATTATATATCAAGATCTTTGCCTGTTGAGGAAGTACGTGTCTATGGCGATTTACTATACTGTTTATTCTGTTTATTCTTTAACCTTACGCTATCGACATGCACATCCCAACTAAGTGATTCAGTAAAAACCACGCCTAGGCTTTTTACAGCTGGTACGATCTCAATTTTACTATTCCCTAAAACAAGATCAAAGTTACAGTGATGTATTCTGGTTTTTAGGTCTAAACAAAATGCCTTTAGTTTTATTTGTATTAATCTTCAAGCAGTTTTTGAGTGCCCATTGCCGCAAGTATTCCAAAAGATAATTGCCTTTATTAAATACATCTTGTTCTGTTTTACCTGAAATTAACATGGTTAAGTCATCGGCGTATGCTATGATATTTACTGCAAATGTGGCAAAAAATATCATTATTGTAAAGAGGGAACAGTAGAGGCCCTAAAATGCTTCCTTGTGCTACACCGTATCGGATGGGTGCTAGTCTGAAGAATGCACGATTGTGAACAACCATCTGTTTTCGGTGTTTCAGGTGGGACTCCAATAATCTTACGCTATTTCCTCTTATTCCATAGTGTTGGGGTCTTTGTATTAGTAGGTCGTGATTTAGGAGATCAAAAGCTTTCGAAAAGTCAAGATATAACCTGAGTACTAAAGTCAATATATATAACCTGAGTACTAATTGTTTTGTTTCAAATTCATCAATTTTATTGTCCTTATGCTTCATCAATGCTGCTTCTGTGGACATTTTCAAACCAAATTGACAATCAGATAAGACATCATGTTTCATTAAGAACTTGTTAATTCTGATATATATTACTTTTTCTAGGCCTTTTGATAACACTGGAAGAATCGAGATTGGTCTAAAGTTAGACAAGTTTGATGCATCACCCCCTTTATGGATGGCAGTAACTTTCGCTACCTGCATTTCTTTGGGAAAAACGGCTGTACCAAGAGCAAGGTTATAAATGTGCATCATCACTGGAGCTAACAAGTCGATAACATACTTAAAAGGTTTTATTTGGAATCCATCTTTGTCTTCAGCCTGTTCGAAGATTCGAAAACACTGTAATTATCTCACTTTCTGTTGTGGGAAACATGAAAAGAGAATGTGAAACACCGGGTGCTTGATGGGCGTAGTTTTTGGGAGTGCTAGAACAACACAATGTTTCAGTAATAATAATGAAAAAATTATTAAATTCATTAGACAGGTGTTCTACACTAAGTGCAAGCCCATCCTTCGTAAGCGATGTTACAATGTTTTTAGAACGGCAGTTTAGAATTTTATTCGGACAACGTATTTCTGCGAGGGCGAAGATGTGTGGGCTATGCACAATATGAATCGTACGATATATGTGTATCACACACAGAATTGCTTGGTATTGTGTTTAATGTTTAACTGTTCCCGAATTCACAGAACATTTTTTTTTCTAAAAGCGCTTTGCTATTGGCCGGCCACCTTTGCGGATATGGTCAATGTCTCAGTTAGCTAGCACCTGATTTCATGGATAGTTCGAGTTTAGGAGTGTTTTCGTTAATACAGGTTCTGCTAGTTTGGTCATCAGCATTACGTAATATTTCGGGGAAGGTGTAGGGGGTAAGAGGGGTTATTTCGAGCATAAAGGGGCTATTTCGCATAATTCTAACTACCTGCAATGCAAAGTGGTTGAAGTATAAACTGTCGTTCTTTTCTTCACCTCAGCGTAACAATACCAGTTCTGCGCATGTTCACAAGGTAGAGGAAGTTTCTTGAAGGTAAGATGACTTTGACTTCTTTTACCGCAGGGAAACCGACACGACCACATCTGCGATGAGCTGGGCTTTCTACCTCTCGGGACTCCACCCGGACAAGCAGGCCAAGGTGCACGCAGAGTTGGACGAAGTGTTCGGCACCGACCGTGACCCGCGACGTCACTAAGGCTGACGTCAACCAGCTCAAATATCTTGAGTGCTGCATCAAGGTGCGCGTACAGTACCAAACTCATCCTGAGGCTACGCCTTTAAGTAATGCATATCCTATAAACCACAATGTTTCTTCAATTTCGTAAAGTGTAGCTGGATTTGTAAAGCCGTCCACAACACCATTCTGCTCTACACCTAACATTATTCTGTGATTACAATGTTTCTAAAAGAAAGCTTTGTGGCTGACGAAAGATTTGTTTTTATCAGGGAAACGCCTTTCGCGGGTGGTCGCTCTAACGTCTCAGCTAACGAGGAGGGTAGCACACGACACTGTGAGGATGAATTTATTGAGAACTGGAAATTTAGGAACATTGAACCTACAAGTCAGTGCTGCTGAAACCCGCAAGGTGGCGGAAAAGCCTTGGTTCTGGCTTTGATCCTTTGGCCAGGAAGAAATTTTCCTAAAATGCGAAGTTTGGTTGTGAGAAACGCAGGTGGGGTTTCTTTTGTAGCTCTATGCAAGGTGGATGACAGTTTTTCCCCTTTCATGAAACTTCCTCTACCTTGTGAACGTACGCAGAAAGGATATTGTTACGGTGAGGTGAAGAAAAGAACTGACAGTATGTCCCAAGAAGACGAAAAGACAACACTGCCTTCCGTCTCTTCCATCTCCGTCAACATTCCTGTTCGTCACCTAACCGTAGCATGCGTAACAATATGCTTTTCAGAGTTTTGCGGGCAAGACATAGGCACCCATGAATCTAAGGAATCTCCTTATAGAAAATAGAGCAATGTCTACACACTAAAACAATCCCGTTACAGTTCCCGACAAAACTGATTGTTTCAACGTGTGGTATGATCTCAGCTATTGATCAGCCTTCCTGCGTGCGCTGTGACTGAATTGGAACCGTAATTACGAACTCATTGCACCATGCCAGCCTTAATTTACACTTGAGCGCTTCTCGTTGTGGTGTAGATATTCGGCCTTCATATCGTATATCGCAAGGAATAGCGCAATAGAGCACGGAGAAGAGAAGGACACGACGCAATGCATTGTTTTATTTGCGCAATTCCTTGCAATATGCCATCTTTGTCGGATAGCCTGAAGGTGTGACATGTCCTAAGCAAAAGGGGGAATTAAGTGAGTTCCTGAACTTACAGCTTGCATAAAGATATCCGAGACTCTTACAGACAGAGTAGGGTAGAAGAGAAGGTTGTCCGGAGAGGCTGTATAGCGATGTCCGTCGGATGCTAAACGTGCTGATAATCGTGCATGGCGAGCTACACTAGTTCATTTATAGAGTATGGGTGTTCAACTCATTCTGAGCCGCAGATAATAAATAGTATGCAATGCATATTTTCTATGTCTTCGGGGGCAAAGAATAAACATGCTTATTCACTTGAGCTTTACTGGAGAGGCTTATTTACGTTTCATGACACATCTGGGTGCTAAAAGCAATATTTTATTTCCAAAAGGCGACATGTTGCCTTCCACTTTTTCTCAGTTGCCACAAGTTCCTCTTTTTAATTGCATTTTATTGCGATAGCAATTATATGAACACTTCAACCGTATTTCTGCCGTCGGCGTCGCCGTGAGGTTCCGTATAAAGGTCAAGGGCGATAAAATCGTCGTATGCGCAAGTGAAAGCGCGCGGGGGACGCGCGCTATCCGGAGAGCGAACGCACGGCGGAAAGCAAACGCGACCGTCGCGCAAAAGGCCGTGGGGGTATGGGAGGGAGGGAGGGAGGCGGGGCGATGCTGTGCTGCTTCACCAAATGCTTATCTTGCAATCGGGCGCTAGGAGAACTGGCGACTCAATCTCCCACGCGAAAGCAAGAAAGCGGGAAGGCAGCGCGGGAGGGAGGGGGAGGGGACAGCTTCTCCTCCGCCAACAACTTCTCCTCTGCACAACTCCTCTGCACTTTGCCCGGCGGTGGCGGTCGCCCGCACCGTCTCTTATCTCCACACGGGTCTGACTTTTGTATGCGCTGTGCATTCGCCTCTCAGTTTCCGTTGAAGCGATAGACCGCGTGAACCTTCGCCCGCTGCGGTGGCTGCGCTTGCTGCCAGCGTTTTGACAGTCGTCTGCGGTCATTCAGTGTGATCTATTCATGTTTGCTTGTGCGCGCTGACACCACGCTTGTTAATTCAGTTAGTAAGCGAATGTGTCCAAGTTTATGCAGCCTTTCAAACTACTATCCCTACTCCGAATAGCTCTCTACTAATTTGCAATCGCAATTGATGCTTCGCCTTTCGGGCGAAACTGCGACATTTTTTTTAATTTACATAATACAGTAGGCCTTGTGGCCCAAGTAGTAGGGGCAAGGTACACTGGTAAATACACCGATGAAAATCTAGAGCCCTAATAAAATATTGCAACAAAAATTAAACCTTAAGAAAACAAACCAATTGTACTAGAACGAACAATTAGGAACGTGAGTTTGAAGTTATTCTGCAGAGTTAAGAGCAGGAAACTGCAATTGTACTAGAATGAACTATTAGGAACGTGAGTTTCAAGTTATTCTGCAGAGTTAAGATAATGAAAAGGTATGGCATCCCCTTCTTTCAAAGTTCTGGGAAAAGAACTTGCCCCTTGCACCTTGCCCTTCTTTAAGGAGGGGCAAGGTGTTTGTCCTGACAAGGTAATCAGAGAGAGTGAGAGGGTGGGAATGGCGGGTTTTTCTGGATTTAGAAAGACTTAGGTATGGGCTAGGATCTATAAAGGGTTTGCGGCGTATTAGTGAGTAAAGGAATTTCAGTCGTAGTATTTTTCGCCTCGTTTGAAGGGTGTAAAATTCATTAGTGTGCAATATATCGGTTACGGACTCTTGGAAAAATGAAAACGAATGGCTATTCTCTGTATCCTCTTAAGGGCATTACTGTTAGTTTTAGTGAATGAATCCCAAATAACGCAAGAATATTCCCGTTTAGGTCGTATAAATGTGGTATAAACTGATGACTTCACGTCAGCGGATGCATCTTTAGTCATCTAGGCGTAGTAGATAGAGTTTTCTAAAAGCAGCCGAGGGAGTGTTGGCAATATGGCTATTCCAGTTATGGCTGCTAGTAATTGTAATTCTCAGATACTTGTATTCGTTGACTTCAGTCATGGGCTCTGGGCCAATGGAGTAGAAAAATTCATAGGTATTTTTGTTAATCATACGTGGGAGCACAGATTTGTCAGAGTTTATTTTCACCCCCTATTTTTTGCTACACTATAGAATACCGTTCAAGGCTAAATTAAGTGCTAGTTCATCATTACCTGTATCAACGTCGTTAAAAATGATACAATCGTCGGCAAACAGACAAATATTCAAGGGGCATCTATTACGTCGACTATGTCATTACAATAATAAGTAAATGTAGTGTGCGAAGCACGCTGCCTCGAGGAATGCCAGAGGTTACCGGAAGCGGATGAGACCATTTCCCATCACTTACTACGTACTGATTTCGACCCGTTAAGTAAGCAGAGACCCAGGATTGAAGAAGCTAGGAAGACTAAGGAATTCTAATTTGAAAATTAATTTGTCGTGAGGAACTACATCGAAAGCCTTTCGATGGAAAGGCAGCCACTCGAAAGAATTGAGCAGGTGATTTAAGCACAGGGTCGAGAAACGCCAACATTGCGGTTCAATTCATTGATGGCCGTCAGCGAAAAAAAAAACAAGTAAATCTTAAACAGGCCTTTTCGCCTCTCTTGTAGGAGACTCTTCGCCTGTTCCCTTCGATACCACTGATTGGACGCCACCTGGAAGAGGACTTGGTTATTGGTAAGTTTGAAGCTTCTTTTTTTTTCATTATCCCAATGCCCCTCTGAGAAGCTCACGCAGAGGGCTGCGTCCTTTCGTGTAAGTTGAAACAGTGGAAACAAAGAAATGCAGCACTGGCAAAGCCGCAAGAAAATTTCTCATTCATTTAGGACCAGTAATTGCGACTAGAGTTGTATGCAATATACAAGTTTTTTTTTTCTTGTCATCGCAAGCTAAAACACACACTACACATGCAATCCCACGTGCAAATTGAAGGCGCGTAGGCTGAGCATTTGCGCGTTTAAAATAATCACGAGGACACGTGGGGTAGACAAAAAACATATATGTGCAATTGCCTCACAAGGGTGTTTTGCCGCACAAGCGTCCTCCACGTGTTTTACCTTGTGCGCCGATGTGCCAGCCGACTCAGCGTGTTTGCTTTCGTTTGGAGAAGACATTGTATGGTAATGCAGTGACGCGGTGCGAAGCCTTTCATCTTGAGACACGTCTGCATCACAAAGCGGGCCAGAAAGCGTGATCGCCACGCAAACGTGTACCTGAAGGATTGCATTTGCAGAGAAGAGAGAAAACGAAGGGGCCCGCTTTCGGAAGTTACCAGTCCATCCTGTACAATTTAGCGCTACAGGCAGTATAGTTTGCTTCCTGTAAACTATATCACTGGGAGGGATTATTTTGTAAGACTTCGAGAAGGCGGTGTCCGTCTGCCTTAGAACGCCGTAACGCCTTATAAACAGACTGCGTCACGGTGAGTTTATAAGGATATAGGAAAGCAAACTCACGTGAGCAGGGAGAATTTCACATGCATGAAATTCCACTAAAAACTACCTGCGACTATGAAATAGAGAGAATGCATCAGTGAAAACTGAGAAGGTTGGCCAAGTTGCATGCTTGGCATGCTAGTCCAGATGCTAGTGATGAAGTACAAAAGACATGCGAGGACAGGGATAAAGCGTTGCACTACAAAAACGAAAAATTTAGGTAGGCTTTCATGCTACACTTGAGCGAGACGTATACGAGAAAGCATGTGAGGAGTGCCTTTTTGTGTCTCTATATGTGGCTCACTTGTGTTTAATTTCTTGTTTCTCCTGCTCACTGTCTATGATATACCAAGTCATCATGGTTCATTCTTAAGTGCCAATTAAGCGACCGCCGAATACGCCGCATGCCACCCACTCAAGCGCCATGTGTGGAACTTGAGCGGGTGTGTACCGCGGAGCCCGACGTGTGAGTACGACGGGGCTCTGTGCGCACCGGGCCGCGGCTCACGTAACAACCCGGTACACATAGAGACATCTTGTACTGTAGATGCGCGTTACCCAACCGTCTCGTTACTCTCCCTCTCTCTCTCTCTATTGGTGCCTACGCTTCACCACACACAGAGCTTCCGACCTAGCAGCGCGTCTCTCGGGCCCTTCGGTACTTCGATGGCATCTATCGCATCCTAGCATAGCAACCCAAAACGCTCGGGAGTAGTAGCCAAACACTCCGGCCGCTGCTCGGGAGGGTCGGCCTACATCATGGTGTGGGTTTACATTGCGACAGCAGTTAATAAGCTCCAGAACTTTGTCAGAACAGGAGCGACAAGGGTGAAAGCGACTGTTTAGCAAATGTACAGCTGCCCAATCAGAAACCGTTCTTATACAGAGACAAAAAGCCTTATGAGCCCCGGATTGAAAAATGATCTCGAATTCACAAAGCGCCTCGTGCGGATGGGCTGTTTGCCATTGGCTAGCCACCTGCGCTAAGAATAAGTCCGACGTCCCCATCTGCTGGCACCTGCGCATGCGAATAGCTTTAGGGCAAGAAAATGTTTTGTGAAAACGTACTCTGGGCCGGTATTCACAAAAAGCTCTTACGCTAGAATTGTACGTAAGAGCAAATTTCAGCCAATCCTGATGCTGCACGAATTATTAGCGAAGGTGGCCGGCAATTGGCAAAGAGAACTAACGAACGCAAAGCTTAGTGAATTCAGCCACACATACGTATTCGCGCTCTAGGCTGCTAAATAGTTTATGTACTTAAAGCGTTCCAATTAGAAAAGCGCAAGAGCATTCGTAATTTTTCTTATTTCCTAGAGGAGAACTTTGATCACGAGAAAACAAGATCCATGAGCGTGTGCATACGAAAGTCAAGCCATGGATATTAGCCGTTGACGCGTTCGACCGTTAGTTTTGAAGTAATAACTAATTATTTCTCTAGATATAGTGCACTAGCATGGCGCTCTTTGTTCATATCTGGCTATTGCGCCACGAAACACTACACATAATCATAGATAGAGTGCCCGCGTTCTGACGAACGACAGTTAAAGACCATACGCCACTCATAATCTGATTGAAACTCTATCTTTCTTTTCTCTACGTGTTGCTGCGATTGTTAACAGTGATTCAGGATGTCAAATAGTCCTTAATATCCGCTTCACAGGACACACACCAACTATTTATTATATCAAAAGACCATAACTATGCTCGAGGTCACTCGTTTTGATCTCCAATAGCACCGTTTCACATAGACAGTACTCATTAATGTTTACTGCGCTCTACAGCTCTGTGAACTTTGAACCAACGGGCAATGAAAGCGAACGCCCGAAAAAAACGGCGTCGTGTCTACAGATACTCCCCGTAACACCCATGATTTACCCGGATTACATGCTCGCGCTTTCTTCTGCCCTTTTTCAGACGGATACCGAATCCCGAAAGGTGCTAACGTCTACATCAACCTGTTCAGTCTGCACCAGAACCCTAAGTACTTCAAGGACCCCCAATCATTCATTCCCGAGAGGTTCCTGACCGAAGAGTTCACCGCACGCCACCCGTATTCGTACCTACCTTTCTCTGGGGGCCCCAAGAATTGCATAGGTTTGTACTGCATTTTTACAAACAACGCGATGCAAACTTGTGCTTCTGCGGTGATGTAAAAAATTGTCGTTGCTGCCACATTACAGGGAGCAGAAAGTAACGTTCGCCGATCATTCAGCACCTATTATGACGCTCGTTCTCTCAGAAAAGTGAGTAATGGGGCTCGTTGTTGGGCTGAACTAAGCCGAACGGATCACTTGGAATGACGCACACAGACTTCAGAAACACAGATTATTCATTTTTCCTCCTTCTTTCTTGATTGAAATTTAAATGCTCGAATCCAACAGGAATTTATCCTGCGCATGCAAGCTCCATTCAAGCCACTTGCAGTATACGTTGGTGGAGCGGGGACCATCAATAATGAAATCAATTGTGTGTGTGTTTTTTTTTTCACCAAGTCGAAATTTGATTGCATACACAAGCACAAGTTATAGTGTGCACAAGACGCCTGGATGGCCGCACGCAAACCGCTACCTTTATATAACTTCAGCAAGCAATAAGCAGGAATGAAGGTTGCTGACAGGATTGCACGTACCGTGTATAGACATTAGGCCAACGAAGAAGGCTCCTCAGGACATAAAATGAGTGATGATACAGGCTGTCGTAGGCCACTTTCCTTCATTGAGCTTTCCATCACACTGACCTTGCATCACATAGGACTACACATAACTTAAACCACGCTCCTCTACCGCATCCGCGCAGGGTCAGCGCAAACTTCAGCTTGGCGGTTCAAGACAGGACTTAGCGCATCATCCTCGTGTGTGCACTGTTCAAGCTCTATGGGACGTTGACCGTTATTTATTAGAACGTCCTCAATTTGATACCCAACGTAAAGTTTTAATAAAATGGACAAGTGGCATTTTGTTACCGCGAGAGCATTGGATATTTACGCGGGAAATGTTTCGCTTCTCTTCAAATTCATCTGCGATATAGGTGGAGTAAAGAGAGCTAGAAGGGCGAGGTGGGGTGGATAGCGTCCGATGGACGATGCACCCCGTTGAAATTCGTTTTCGCCGTTAGTCTTGCTTGTATACGTTCTGACGAGCTTAGGTTCTACCTTGCTTAGCAAGCGGCGCTCACGCAGAGCCTGTGTCTAGCAACACTCGTCTTCCTTCTCGTACTACTCTTCTAGAAGCAAGAAATGAAAGCAATTGGTAGTTTTCATTCCCCTTGTGCAGCGTACTATTTGTGTCGTTGCAAGCCATGTTCCATGACTTTTACTATAGAGCCGAATTTTTCGGTTTCAATAATTTGGGGGCGAAGAGGAAGGCAGAAGTGCCGAGAGGAGGCATTGTGCCGGAAGCACGACATCCACGTGAGCATCACTGCCTCGTTTGTCCGATCTCTTCCTTTCCCTTTCGCGCGTTGTCTTTTGATGCCGGAGCAATATGTGTGAATAAACCGTGCACATCTTGCTTTAAATTTTGAAGCCTAGGTAGATTCGGGTACAAACAGAAAGCACGCGCATGAAGCTCGCATGCGCACGCAAATTACTCCACAAGTACGCCGTCGCATGCCTTTACCTGACATAATTAAAACTGCCAAATGCGCTCGCGCTGGCTAAGTGTCTATGGCGCTGCGCTGCTGAGCACGATGTCGTGGGTTCGATTCCCTGCCGCGGAGGGCGCATTCCGATAGCGCCGAATGCAATGATTCCTGCGTACCGAGTTTTATGGGCAAGTTATATAGCCACCGGTGGCCAAACATAATCCGTATGCCTCCTCAGCGGCGTCCCTTACTGTGCAGTTTCGGGAAGTTAAAAGCCACAATTTAATTTAAAATCGAGAAATCGTACTCTCACATTTACGTGCCCGTTACTGGCTAGCAATAGGCGAAGCTCACACCGCTTTGATGACATTGTTGTCTACTTTTTATTTGTTCGTATTTCTCTATAAACTATTTGTTTTCATGTTGCTTACTTCTACAAATCAGTACATACGCACATATCGCTCACTTACAACAGCAGGATGTATTTCCAACTTGTGGAATCAATATTGGCAAAAGGAAATGACGAAAGACAGATTGCCCATCACCGCCTATACTGTGCCCTATACTTCTACTTTTTGAAGACTGAGTGGACACCTTGGCACCTATTGTTGCGGCTGCGGTTGCAAGCCCGTGTTTGAAGATAATGCCATTGTTAGTAAACATGACAGCCAAATCAGGTGTGAGAATATAAAAGCCGCGGAGATTGTGCGCATGGGCAGCGTGTGCGTGAGTGTGCCTTCGGTTTCCCCGACCAGGAAAGAAGTCGACTTTATGACGTTATGGTCTTCAGGAAGAAGAAAAAGCCAAATTTTCTTGTGATGTGGTTGTTCGGTTGGTTTTCATGCTAGATCGTGTTTTGCCATAAGGGGGGATTACGTGACAAGGTGTGGCATGATTGGCAATCTATCTTTCGTCCCTTTCTGTTCTTGTGTTTTCCAGGATTTAGTTTAATAATTTAAATTATGAGATTTTATGTGCGAAAACAACGATATGATTATGAGGCATGCCGTAGTAAGGGACTCCGGAATAAATTTCACCACCTGGGGTTGTGTAACGTGCATGCAATGCACGGTAAGCGGGCGTTTTTGCATTTCACGAGCGTTTTGCCCCCCCCCCCCCCCTAGAAATTCGACCGCCGCTGCCGGGACTTGATCATGCACCCTTGGGATTAGCAGCGCAACGCCAAAGCAACGACGCCCCTACGGCGAGAGATTTATGTTACATGCTTGGGGGAGGAGGCGGAGGAGGCACATTGCTTGCTGCAGGGAGACTTAGCCTAGCAATAGTTACAGGCAATTGCCCTGCCTGCACGCCACCTCTCAACCACGATATTGTCTGAAACGCTTCACAGTCCAGCTAACAACATAAGATATAAAAAAAAAACAAGTTGACCGGGCGCGTTTTTCGAACCATGACCACTGACACAGCTCACCATTCACTTTCCAAACATGTATCACGGAGGAGCTTTAGGAGTAACCCAAGCATCTCCCTTCTAAATATCCAGTGTCCTCGCGGGAACATATCACTTACATTGGGTATGGTGCCGTCTTGTGCTTGAGTTTATCTATTAATACGTTATGTTCTGTTTCAAATTCAGGGCATTTTAATATGTAGTATTCAATGTCACCAAGAGCTTGACGTTGCACATACACCGATGATCGGCCAAGTCCCGTCTTGCACCGCCAAGCTGGAGTTTGCGCTGACCCTGTACGGATGCGATATAGAAGAGCGGCATCAGTTCAGTTAAGACCTTTAATCACACTAGGTCGATGCAGTGGAGACCACAATGAATGAAAAAGGATTAAGATGGTCATCTTCATATCTGTTTTTGCATCCTGGGGAGCCTTTTTCGTTGGTTTGAATTGCAGTGCTTCGCGCGCCAGACTGTCAGCAGACTGTTCGCCGGTGTGGGAAGGTACACACTGGAACGCGATGGTATTTCCGACTTTCTGCAATTAGCTAGCAGCATCTAATGTACGCTTAATGCACTTGTCAAGGGTAAACCCCCGCATTAATAGTAGCAGCGCAACCTTGCTGTTCGAAAAGGGACTACACGCTGAGGCTGATAGGAATTCCGTTTTCGCAAGGCGGCTGCAATGGCGGAACTTTCACATGTCGTAGAAGACATGACTCGGTTATGTCTGGTAGCCCATTAGACATTGAGAGTAGGTATCACGTACGCCCCTGCACTAGCTGCATTCTCTTCGACAACAGAGCTGTAGGCATACAAATGGAAATATCTGTCATACATCCTGCCGAGTTGCTCTACCAACAAAGATTTTGCCTCAGCTACAGGTGTAAGGCGCTTGGTGCAATATCCACCTCCTTGCATCTCAACGTCCGCTCTTGCAAATGTGGCGCCTCAGGGATACAGACAGGAAGATCACTTCTCCAGAGATGTCGGAGGCGGACAGAATCTAGCGTCTTTGTGGCACTCAACAAGTTTCGTGTATATGTACTTGGCCTACAATTTGCAAAAAAACATTACACTGCCAGGAACCGCCGTGGTCGTATGAGAGTGTGGAATGTCAACTTACAAGCTTGGAAGTAAGTCGTCCAATTGCAATTTAGCGCTCTGTGTTTATATGTGCTGCTTCTTTTGTGCTCTGCGATTGTTGCGCTGTCAGCAAGTAAATTATTCCAACTTGCCTGGTCTTCAAGATTAGCAACAATCAATGTGACCGGCATGCTTTTTCCCACCCAACAGCGTCATGGAATGCCGTTAACAGAGGTAGTTCAAAATTATATCAGGGCCACCTCTAGAAGTAAACACTGTATGGCACAAGAGTTGATACATTCCTGATGTCGTTGCTCACTTCCCAGGCCAGCGATTCGCCCTTCTGGAATCCAAGGTGATCATGGCTAAACTATT
Organism: Dermacentor silvarum; assembly: GCF_013339745.2. Taxonomy (NCBI): domain Eukaryota; kingdom Metazoa; phylum Arthropoda; class Arachnida; order Ixodida; family Ixodidae; genus Dermacentor; species Dermacentor silvarum. The sequence continues at coordinate 247,400,066 of NC_051154.1, forward strand.
GCTCAAGTTCTCGGTCGAGTCGACGCGCCCGCTTGACCAATTGCGAGTCAGCTACGAAGTCATCGTGAAAGCCCGCGGAGGACTGCGCGTCTGGTTTCGGAGGCGCCCTCCGGTCAGCGACAAGTGGCAGGTGTCATCAACGTGAAGACAGAGCCTTTTTCCTGCACTACGTATTTGTATATTATTTGTACCGCGTTACTACTTGTACCTCTTTTCGCACTATTCTTTGTTCCATGCTAGAATAGATGTGGCGCCAATCTAGGTTTTTTTTCTTTGTTTTAGTTTTCCTGTGTTTGTATATATCAGGGGAATTGAATGAAATCCAATAAATCCTTTGGATGGGGAGAATGAAGGACGTCTGAGTACCTTTCTCTCCACTGTC